>NC_056613.1:2488289-2537221 GCF_018340385.1 Cyprinus carpio | reverse complement strand
CCGGTCTGGAGCACTGTAATGAAGGCAGCGAGACCTCCCTGAATGATAACGGATATCTCAATCCCAGAAACAACACTGGAGACCATGATGAGGTGTCAGAGCAGGTTGATGAACTTGGGAAAATCATGGCGGAGTCTTTAAGTGTGTCAGAAACTCAGCAGCAAGTGTTTGACCAGGAGCAGACGAGAGGAGACATCAGTGATGATGAGTTTTAACTCAGTGAGATGTTTGCAGAAGCACAATGATTTTCGCTTTGTGACACTGTATTTGTTTGCAGTTCTTGCAAAACTTCAGAATTCTGTTTTGTTTACTTTTTTGATGTTATTTTACTTTTATACAGAACAGCCATGTGTGTTTCATGAAGTGATAGCTATACAGTATTTCAGCGTGTTATGTGCAGTATTCAATACTTTCCTGAATTTTTTGTTTTGTATTATTTTTGAAATACAAAACAGTTTGCCTAGCTTGAGACTTAGTTGCACTACTTTTAATTGGTTTACTTTTACTCAACATGTACAAATGCAGTATTCATATTCAGTGATGCACTTGATATAGTGGAAACTGATTTAAAGTTTGAAAGACTCACAGTTCATCAAAACCATGTGTCTGTCTCAATTTTATTTTTTTTAGATTGGTTTAGTGATCAGAAGAAAGCTGTCTATAAAGGTAACCACGTACTTTACACTGAAATATTCAATTTAATTTACAGTTCTCTTTTAGCAGCTGTTGATTTAATTCTCCACTGAGTGTTTGGCTTTTAATTACTGAGAAATGAAACACTTCTTAATTTAACTGTGCTATGATACCTATTTTTATATTTTCAAATGACTTGACTACTCATTTTGTGTTTACTATTTTTAATACTGGATGTAGATAATTAAATGCTATTGCAATCACATTTGGTTTATGTTTATTGTACACCTTAATTAGTTGAGAATGGATCATATCAGCAGAAGTTAACCGTGCATTAAACTTATATACTCGCTAAAAAGGTAACCAGGCACAAATATGACAAAACTGTTTTATTACACACACGCAAATCTTCAAGAGCTGATAAAGTCTTGATAAACAGCTTTACAGAAAGCACAGTTTTACTGTGGTAAATAATGTGCTGTTATTCACGTGGCTTTACAGCAGCTGCTCCCATTCCACGCATTCCACGCGTCTGACGTAATGCGCGACTTGTATCGAGGCGCAGCACAATTGTTCAATTTATTAATCTTATCTCATTTTTTTCGATCCGATATAACTTTGTTATTCTAGTCCAAAAAAAATAAATAAAATCAAACATTAATTTCTACACGTCCTCCATCAAAATCAGCTCTTGTGACTGTTATGAAACCGAAAAAAAGCGTCAAGGCTTCATGGGTGTGAGAGAAAATAGTGCCGTGGATGAATATGTTCCCGGTCACCTTTCCTCTGGTATTCCGAGCGGATGTGACGCAGCAGCAGGAGTGTGACCCGAGGAACCTCAAACATGCGTCAATCCCGAAAAAACAAACTCCACCAAATATCGGATTATCATCACAAACCGTAATTCCCACTCCAGAAACTATTCATGCTATAAATCAAGGATATAATAAATCAGATAATCAATCAGGTAAGCGGCGGGGAGCTTCTGAAATCGTTCTTTTCCAGAGTTTTACTCAAAAGTGTTAGCAGCGCTAGCCAGCGCGCGCGCTATTAAACTCGAAATAAAGCTAAAACTCAGTCATCTTAATAAAGCTCAGCTATTTGGGCGTTTAAATGTGTTTTTGAAGACTTTGACGTCTTATTTTATGAAGTGTATGAGTCCCATCTGGATCCGTGCGGTTTTGTGGTCACTTGTTGCTCCAAAAGTTAGTCAGACATTTTTGGCGTTTGTTTATATTTCGTAAAAGCAGAAAAACTCATGGACTTCTAACAACGACAGCGGAATTAAGTGCTTCGATTTACTTTTATATAATAAAGCACTTATTTTTACAGATTTGAGGGCCTTAAGCCTAAATCACGGCTCTTCTGTTATTGTTTTGTTTTTGTTGTTTACGTTAGTCTTGTTTGTTCAATGCCAATAATAGTCATAATGAATAATTATTATATTCGAAATAAATATGTATTTCTTTTTAAATATCATAATTATAAAAAAATATGACTGTATATTTGCAGAATGATCGATATGTTTAACATACTGTTAATAATTTGACATTTGTTTGGTCTCATATATACTATTGTGATTGATTCATAACGGTATGAATTGTTATTGATCTGTATTTTGAGTTTTCTACTCTCTGACAGTTTGTGCATGTGTTGTCTGTGTGAATTTGTTTCATGTCATGCTTCTAAAATAGATTTTAGTGAATGCATTACATCTATAGTAGCTCTCAACTGGTTTTGCTTCAGGAAATAGTTTTGGAATTGCATATTGAGTGATGAACTAAATTGTTTATCACGCAAAAATGTGATAAATTAATATTAAATAAGCCATCCATTTTATATAAAATACTGTGCCAAAGTAAAGTATTATTTTTATATATATATATATATATATATATATATATATATATATATATATATATATATATATATATATATAATTTAATTTACACTAAGTGTTTGTTCACTCAGTATATTATTTTTCTGTTTTTATGAATATTTATTTATTTTAATCTTAATTCTTATTATTTTAATACAATTTTAAAATTTATTTAAATATATTTATGCACTGTTTTATTTATTTTAATATATTTAATTTACAGTAAGTGTTTGTTCACTCAGTATATTATTTTTCTGTTTTTATGAGTATTTATTTATTTTAATCTTAATTCTTATTATTTTAATACAATTTTAAAATGTATTTAAATATATTTATGCACTATTTTATTTATTTTAATATATTTAATTTACAGTAAGTGTTTGTTCACTCAGTATATTATTTTTCTGTTTTTATGAGTATTTTATTTTAATCTTAATTCTTATTATTTTAATACAATTTTAAAATTTATTTAAATATATTTATGCACTGTTTTATTTATTTTAATATATTTATATATTTTTATTTATTCTTTTTTACATTTTTATTTATTTTTTTTCTGTTTGAAAACCCCCTTCTGTGCTTTAAATCACACAATTAAGTTAAAGTGTATCGAATATTCTTTGTATGTTGTATGGAACAAACACTTCAGATGCTAGTATTAGTCATACTAAGTGACAGAAATATTTGAGTTTAGACTTCGACGTCAACCTTAAAAAAAAAATAGGGAAAGCGTTTTTTCCTCCTTTGTAAAATTTGATAAGCATCTTTATTTTGTGGTCCAAATTATGGATGATTACATGGTTAATTGAAATAGTTTTTTTTTGCTTGTTATCTGTGAACCAATTGTTGTTTTTTTATAAGGAGTAGTTGATAGATGCTGTTGTGTCTTTTGAGCGTTTAGGCCGTTTGTATCTGTGAATGTCATCGTTGCTAATCTCTTTTTCTGTGGTTTGTCTTTATCCAGGGACTCATGTGTTTGTCTTGCGGAGCCCTGTTTAATCCAGCACCCCTCCATGGATTAACCGCAGAGAAAAGCTGAATCCAGTCATTCTGCTCGAAGAGGGCCGCGGCACCGGTGCAACATGCCCCTTCCGTTCGGATTAAAGCTCAAGAGGACCAGAAGATACACGGTGTCCAGCAAAAGCTGCCTGGTGACCCGCATACAGCTGCTCAACGGCGAATATGTGGAGTTCACGCTTTCGGTGGAGAGCACGGGACAGGAATGTCTGGAGGCAGTCGCGCAGAGACTCGAGTTACGGGAGGTAGGATCGCCGTCGTTTTTGGTTTAATCCGGTCGAAATCACCTTAACGCAGCTTGGGCGTGTGTTTATTTTAGCTCGCCGGTGCCGTCTGGAGTCTCGGCTATTCTAGGACCGCTACCAAAATGCTGTCAAACGCCCAAAATGCATGTGTGCCAAGAATTCGGCCTGGACTCTGTGCTTCATTTGCATGCAGTCAGCTGCTCTCGAGACCTCTGAATCAGATTATGGTGTTAGTATGTCATCCATATCTAGTTAGAGATCGCCGTGTCTTTTCGGACGTGTTGTGTGAGTCTTATTTTCTTGACCAGCCAACTGTGGCTTTTAGTAAAGTGTGTTTAGTAGCCTAAAGTTGACTATTACAGTGATTTAATCAGCTGAATTAATTGTGCATGCTTACAAAATCCTGATGATGATGTTGTTGTTCAAGCAAATTACATTATTGGTAATTAAAAAAAAGTTTTTATATATATATAGCTGGCAAATATCATATCCAGTTCAGCATCCGGGTTTTAGGTTAAATTGATATTAACGCTTAAGTTAAAGATGCTGTAAGTAATCACCATTTCGTTTCAGTTTTTCGCCCATTTAATGACCATTTATCTATTTTTGCAGATTCCGTTAAAGTCCGGTGCTTTGATATGAGTACAAATATTTCATGCATATAGTCTGATTGTATAGTCATTGTATAAATGTTGATTTAAAGAAGTTTTAGATGACGTTGACAAGTATTATATCTAGTTTAGCATTAAGATTATTGGTTAAATTTATATGAATGTATAATATACAGGGTAGGGATCGACCGATATGCATTTTTCAGGGCCGATGCCGATACCGATTATTACAGATCAAGGAGACCGATAACCGATATTTTGAACCGATATGTGTCTTGTGTAAAAATGAAAATTAATGTCAAAATTAAGAATAAAAAGGCCTCTGACAAAGACTCTCTTTAAATTATTTTAACACATCTTAATTCTGAGAAACTGTTCATAATAACAACATTCATATTAATAATAACAACAAACATAAAAAGCGTTGGGAGCATCCATCAGCAGCATTCTGTAAACTAAGTAAAACTTAAAGCAAATTTAAACAGCAACAAATGAACAAATAATGGAAAATAAATGTAATCTCTCTCTCTCTCTCTCTCTATCTCTCTCTCTATATATATATGTGTGTGTGTGTGTGTTATATTTAACATTTTATTTGCAACCCAGAATTGCATTAAAATCACACACAACCCATATTGTAATAGTGTTTTTTTTTTTTTTGATGTGTAAAAATGTTTGTTTGACTGTTAATCACGGCGATACAAACTAGGAAGTATACAGGACAGCGTCATCCAGAAACGTGCAATGTGAGATTATGGACAATTTAAGTTATTAGCATAGGGTTATTAGCAGGGTGCGATTTGTGAAATAAACAAAGGGGGGGATGCTTTTGAAAAATTTTATGAAATGTTTTTAATACGACGGAAATTGTATTTAGTGTGATCTCAGTTTAATAAAAACATTGTAAGCCTACGTTAGGCCTATTAATTGCAATGATTTAATGTCCACGGTTATTCAAACAACAAATTACATAGGGAAAGTGAGCAAAGAACACAACGGAGCTTTTTGAAACTCCGAATCAGTTAAACCCATTGCGTCGCAAAATGATTCACTGTTTCGATGCGCTTCAATCAGATCCGGACGTCAGAGCGGGTTTGCATGATGTTTTTATCCCCACCGGGGATAAAAGTTATTCAGCAGAGGCAGGGATGCATAAACCAGAAGGGGGGAAATCCCCCCCATCCTGGTTATTAGTCAAATGAGAGAGCGCGGCCGCGGAGATAACTAAATCAGGAATAGGGAGCTCGCGTCGCGTTTTCAGGGCGTCAGAGCTCGCGCTTGATGCCCTTTCAGCTCTTCAAAAATTGCATAATGGTAATTCTGAATCTGTATGATAAATTATTTTGCAATCATGTTAGAATAAAGCAACATTTCTCCAAATATACGCAATTTATTTGACTAAGAGCCCTAACGGAACGGACGCTGTTCAGTGAAGCTATGTGAACAACACAAAAAAAAAAAAAAAAAACGCAGCAGACGTGAGTGAATTCATTCGTGTTGATAATCTATTCACATATAATGTTAAGTTGGCCGAATGGTGAGAGAAGTAGGTTTTTAGTTTCACTATCTCAGCACTGATGTGATGATCCATTAAAGCATATCACTGCAATGACGGACATTGACCGGGAATTCACGGTATAATAACTGAACGGGGCTTGTCATCATAAATCGATTATATTTAGGTGTTTTGCAACTTCAGTGTAGTGATTTATTGCAACTTCAGGAACGTTTACTGCATTCTTTTACATTCGAGAGATAACTTATTGATGTGTGATGATGATCACTGAAGCAGCTCCTGTGCTTTCGGTGTGAGAGCGGAACATTTTCCAGCAGCGCCAGCCGTATTATTGGCCAGGCTCGTGACTCCCAACAAATCAGACGGACGATGGGCGGGGCTTAGTCTAGGCCACAGAGCGGTGCGCTCTGACTGAGGTGGCTGGATCAGTGTCAGATCGCGCGTTTAAAAAATAAAATGGTTTTATCGGCAAATCGGTTTTGAAAATGGCCGATGCCGATAACAATAAAAATGCTTAATATCGGCGCCGATAATCGGCCACGCCGATAATCGGTCGACCCCTAATACAGGGTATATTGTTTAGGTGCTGTAACTGTTCATCACTAGTTTTAAGGCTTGACCCATTTTTTAATCATCATTTAGTCTTGCATTTTTGGTATGTTTTTTTAATGCACAAATATTTAATGCATGTAGTGTGTGACTTAATGTGACATAAAAAAACAGATTCTCTAGTAGTTGTATAAAGGAATTCGAAAAATTTTAATTTAAATAGTTTCATATTAAGTATAGCATGTTGAAATTTTTGACTTAGTAGTTGCAGTATTAATTGGAAAAACATTTGTAACCTATAAAGTTGGCATGGTATTTCCATTTTAGCATCAAGAATGTAGGTTAAATATATATGAGTGCATAAGAGAAGGTACAAATATTTTATGTATGTAGTTTGATTTGAGTCAGAAAAAAACAGCATTTATAATAATTATATGAATTAATAAAAAAATGTTTAGATAAGTGTGTCACACTGTTTGTAGTGTGTGCTAGTAAAGTTAACTAGTAGAGTGATTTAATCAGCAGGTAGTAATAGTGGTCAGCAGGTACTTTTGTGAAATCATAAAAAGGTTTTCATGTGTTTGGCTATTTTTTGTGTCATTTTTTATTTTATTTTTTTTAAAGTACAAATATTCTATGCATGCAGTTTAGCGCATAATACAAATCACACAAACTGTATAATAATTTTTTTATTTAATTTGAGAAAAAAAAAGTTTAAATGATTTAGAAAAACAATTTTATTCTGTAAACTTCACACACATCAAGTTCTCTCTTCTTTTTTTTAACATCAATATTTTATTATATGAATGTATAAAGTGATGCTGTGGGTGATGATTATTATTATTATTTTTATACTTGTTTTAATCACCGTTTAGCTATTTTGGAGATCAATAAGCATCCTGCTGTGTGACATCAAGACATGGAATGTCCAAATATTCCATGCATGTAGTATCTCAATTAGTCCGAGCTCATAAAAACAGCAGGTCTTATTATATAAAGAAATTATTTTAGGATGTCACAATATCTCCATTTCTTATAATTTTTAGCTGCAAATCTTTTGCCAAAGAGTCATCTTAGTCAAAAGGTTGAGAATCTGTCCAGTCTTCACCTCCAGAAAAACTGATTTGAAGTTAAAGAATGTCCGGTCTCCGGGCCTGTTGTGTTTCTCACGAGTGAAAGAATAATCAGTGAAATTCTGTTCATTCCCCAGATAACGTATTTCAGCCTCTGGTACTACAACAAACAGAACCAGCAGAGATGGATTGATCTGGAGAAGCCGCTGAAGAAACAGCTCGACAAGTATGGGCTGGAGCCGACCGTTTACTTTGGGGTGGTGTTCTACGTGTCGTCTGTTACACAGTTACAACAAGAGATAACCAGGTTAAGGACGAGAATATGTTTCAAATGATCACTGCAGTGCTACTAGAACACCTTTACTCACTTCCTGTTTTCCGCACAGATATCAGTATTATCTTCAGCTGAAGAAAGATGTTCTGGAGGGGAGGATCCCGTGCTCCATTGAGCAAGCCATTCATTTGGCCAGCTTGGCTGTGCAAGGTATTTTTTTGGATATTATGTTGGGCATACTCTCTTCAGTTGGTTCCATTCCATTGGACATTAAAGGGATAGTTCACCAAAAAATTAAGTGAAAATATGCAGTTAAAGGGGTTATCGGATGCCCATTGTCCACAAGTTGATATGATTCGTCAGGGTCTTAATGAAAATCTGTAACATAGTTTGGTTAAAATTTCTCAATGGTAGTGTAAAACAACACCGTTTTTACTCTGTCAAAAACAGCAACCCGTTTCCTTGCATGTCGCTTTAAATGCAAATGAGCTCTTCTGACCCCGCCCCTCTCTTTCGAGCTGCTCTCTGAGAGACTGTAACTTTAGCCTCATTCATCGTGAAACTTGCTAACAATGCCGGACAGCTCACTCAGGGCGGAGCTGTGATAAAACCAAAGACCCGACGCCACTGTCAATCAACTGTCGTGGGAGGGGCTTGTGCAGAACTACGTCATTCTGCCAAGAATCTGTGAACGGCTTGATATGAGAAAGCGGTTTGGATTTATCGAGATTTAAAAAAAAAAAAAACACTGGGTGGGTTTTTATCATTGTAGGGTGGTTGTGTACACACACTGCCAACACACATTTCAGTTCAAACAACTTGTAAAAGTGAATTTTGCACCTATGAACCCTTTAAAAAGAAAAAATAAAAAAAAAAAAGGATCACTTAAATGGGCTGGGTTGAAAATATTAATTTCTTGATTCTTTCTTAATTCAGTAAACGGATATTGATTTAAAAAAAAAAAAAAAAAATCGATCTTTTAGTTTATGCTTAATTGCAATCAGTTTTTCATCTATGGAAAAACATCAATAAAAAAGCTTAAACGATAAAGTTAAAACTCGTAAGTCAATTAGAAAAATAACTGTAGAGAGGAGCATTTTGCTAAATATGTGCTATATTATATTTCTTTTACTTTTTAACCTGTTCTTTAATATCTATGTATGTTTGTTTGAATAAATCCGCCATGAAAACTGTCACTGTTTAAGTGTCTATAAAAACTGCCTGTGCAATGTAAACAATTTAAATAATATTATATATAATGTAAATTAAGTATTGTGTATAAATCAGTTGTTAATTTATTTTTACACATTCAATATTTTATGTTTGAATAAATGTTTTATGTCAGCCACAGTTTAAGTATTCATTTAAAAATGTGTACACAAATAACTTTAATATTATTGCAATCTACCAACTGACGAAATTATTATGAATCGATACTGACTTAATCATTATTGAATCAATCAGAATCGAATTAGAAGCTTGTGCATCGATCATTTAATCAAATCATGAAATTTGTTGCAATAGCATATTGAAGTCATCATTCAATGAACAGTTTTTTTTTTTTTTCCCTCCGCTCTCAGATCTCTAACATCATGTGGAAGGTGTTTGAGAGACGCAGTTATAAGTTGATGTTGCAAGAGAACATTTGCTTTAACATTCTTAAGATAACGTTCAGCCGGTGTCTGGTTCACGGGTTCAGATACTCCATCATGAAGGTACGGTTTTGTATTTCTACGGGCTGCAAGTCTAGAAAATCAGAGCATCATTTTATCAAGCTGTGCTGCCAGGCTGGAGAATCTCATACGCTGCTGGCAAAGATATATCTGGCTGCACCATGCAGTTACTGGGATGCTGGTTAGCATAGCAGAGGAACTGATGTCACTCACTGTCGCAACCAGATCAAAAAAATACTTCCCGTATTTGCACTGTCAAAAGGCCTTTGTCTTCTCGTGGTTTGTGGTGTTTCGATGAGGCTGGACGCTCAGCGGGAGTTATTTTTGTGCACCAGCATTGCTGTGTAAGGAGGCTTTACGCGATGGTAATGTTTCGGATTGTCGGCATAGCTGTGAACCATTTCTAAACGGGCTGATTAGACATGCTTTTAATTTTGAGCTACTACAGTTACAAAGGCTAAATCGATTCCTTCCATAACAAAATGTCTCGCAGCTCTTCTAAATTTAGATGTGCGATTCTATAAATGCTGTAGATGATTTTGCAGGAGTGTCATCTCACATTTTACATCTTAAATCCAACGTCAAACTCATAAAATCAATGTTAGAATAAATGAAAATAAAAACGACTAAAATAATTTTTTAAATAAAAAATGCATTAATAAAATATTTTGTAAAATAAAATGAAAATAAATGCATAAAAGTATATGCAAGACAAAATAAAAAAAATAAATAACAATTTGTAAAAAAATAAATAAATTAGTAAAATAAAAATAATAAGCTAATTTGTAAAATTCAATAAAAATAATTATGAAATTTGTTACATAATTAAAAAAAATAATAATTTCACTATAAATATGGATTAGAGATCTTAATATGCATCTTCGGATAATGTGTATATATATAGTGCATCTAGTAAAAATAAAAATAAAAATATCACCCCATGAGTCATCCTTTGAGGAATCAATGTCACTGTTTTATTTCGAGGCTTTTTTAACCTCACGCTAAACATAGTTTGTCTGTTGTTTTTTTTAGCTGACCTTGGAGACTTCAATCGATATGACTCCCAGGAATTCCTTCAAAAAATGTGCTTTTTCCAATGGTAAGTAATTATTGAACATTTTATTGTCTATTTTAGGTTTAAGGGGCTGCATTAAAGTCTGTTATTTCAACTCTCTTTCTCTGCTTTTCTCAGCCATGGAATACAGGACGAGAGGGTTGTGGAAGAGGCCACCCAGAAAGTCACCGTCCTCTATCAGAACTACCGGTGAGAGGCTGTAGTCATTGCTGAAATGTGCTTGTTTTCCCATTTGGAAAAGCCTGAAAGATCAGCCATTGTTTATGTGGGGTTCAGTGAGGAGGCTTCGTGATTATCAGATGTGTTCAGATGGTTCCTGTTAGAGGATTTCAAAGGCAGCTGTCAAAACCCTGACGTGAACTATGACCAGACTTTTCAAGGCAACAATAAACGCTCTTGGCTTTCCTGCAAAAGTTCTGTTTTAGAAAGTCTTTCAGATGAGGTTTACATGTGCTCGGCACAAGTTGAGGCTAGGATTTATATTTTGAAATATTTGCCACATTTTGTTTCTGATATAAAATCAAAATGATCTAAATCGCAATGTTTTATTTGGCCTTTATATGTATAAAAATATATATTTTTTTATATATATAAGCCTAATGCATTATGAAAGAAGGGCTAAATTCAGCTCTATTTTAAACCTTAGTAACAAAAATGCAGTTAGATTTTGAATAGTTGATTAAAAAATGTATTAATCGGCATTTCTGCGGCTCTTTTAAAGTCTTATTTCACAGATAAAAGATCTTAAATCAGAGTAAAAAGTATTACATTTTTAGTCATGGCATTAAATGTTGCATGCACTGCAAAAATGAATATTTACTCAGTATCTTTGTCTTTATTTTCTAATACTAATATTCAAACAGCCTTAAATCAATGTCTTGTTTTCTGAAAAACTGAACAAGATTAAATGAGATTACGCATAAAACAAGAGCAAATGTCTGTCAGTGTTGTATGAAAACATGTTTTTCCTTTGAATTACGTTTATTTTTCTTCACATTGGCAGATATTTGTTCTGTTTTAATCATAAACTCATTTCATTTTGATCAATTTCTCAGAAAGCAAGACTTCATATCTTATCTTTTTTCTCTCAGCGTCTTTTTTTTTAAGAATCTTTAGACATTTGTACTGGAAAATAAGACAAAAATACAGAGGAAGAACATCAGTTTTTTGAAGCGTGAACAGAAGGTACATTAAAAGTTATTTCCATGTTCTAGTTAAGCTTTTTCTTATAATGAATTAAACAAATATCTATACTTTACGTAATAGAGTTCTTCATTCTTCATGGCACGTCATGCAGATAAAACCACTTTTTAGTGTCTTGGAAGAAATATTTTTGTTTGAGAAATGCACGATAAGCATGAGGAAGAATCAGCACAGATGAGTCTGATAATGACATCAGATGACAAGTGCATCGTTGAATGTGACCTTTGTGCCGTAGTGTCTCACGTCGGAGCTGTGTGTGTGTGTTTTCTGTTTCCCAGAGGTCTGTCCGCACCGGAGGCGGAGTTACTCTACATGCAGGAGGTGGAGAAGATGGAGGGCTACGGTGAGGAGAGTGTCCAAGCGAAGGTAAAGCAGCAAAGAAAAGCTGTTCTTATGTAATTCAAGTTCCTTTTCATGGGCGGAAGCTCACCATGCAGAGTGCATGCGACTGCTCCGACCGTGTGAAAGTGTGCAATGCAGGGATTTATTATGATTTACTTTAGTAAAGTATTCAGTTTACCTTATAATAGATTCCTGTGATGCATTTGCATAAGTCATCTTCGTCAGATTTGAATAAAATGTAACATTCCATCACTTTTTCACCAATGGATGCTCTGCTAGTGAATGGGTGCCGTCAGAATGAGAGTCCAAACAGCTGATTAAAAACATCGCAATAATCCACAGCAACTCCAGTCCATCAGTTAACATCTGGAGAAGACAAAAGCTGTGTGTTTGTAGCAACAAATCCAGTCCTCTTACCATAATAGTGCCTTTTCTATTGAAAAAGTCATCTGGCCTGAATCAGAAGAGAAATTTGCACCATTTAGCATCCAAAACAGCTCTTTTGAAGTGAGAGACAACAGGGGATGGACTTTTTTCTATGGAGGAAGTGTTATGAATTATTGACTAGTTTTTGGCAGAAGAAACAGTGGTTTAAAAGTTGTTGGACTTTCATTCTGGGTGGCACCCATTCACTGCATAGGATTCATTACTTAATTATTAATTATTTTAAGACACTGAGAGCCTTTTTAAATAATAATATTTCACGATACTATATTTTAAGAATTTTCTTCCTTGTGTCTAAAACAGGATGCTCAGAGCACAGACGTGATCATCGGCTCTTGTCTGGACGGGATTTTTGTCAAGCACAAAAATGGGAAAGCGCCTCTCATTTTTAGGATGTGTGCATTCACCTTTTTGTGTGTTTTTTGCGTTCATTCATTAAGGCTGGTGAGCTATATAAAGTAAATTGACACATTTATGATGTTTAGCAATCCTAAGTTGTTGTTTTTTTTTTTTTTGCGCTGATATTCATTCGGCTATTACACTTCCTAAAGACATATGCATCAGTCAGCAACGTTTTAGGGAGGCTCTGCATGGCAGATTACAGTGTTTTAATAAAATACTAATCACAATGTTGCAGCATTTGAAATTAATATGATTATTCTTTGTGTTATATATTAGTGAAACTGAAAAGTGTGCAAAACATGCATTAAAATTTAGTTTCCTCCTATTGGGCAAAAATTCACCCTTCCTCAGAGCAAGAATAATCAATATAGATATTGTCCTAAAAGACAAAGGCTGTTTATCGTCCAGTGTATCGTGTTTTTAGGTTGTGTTTTGTTCGTCACGTGTCTGACTCGAGCTCTTAATTGTTTCTGCAGTTGGAATGACATTAATAATGAAATGACTCATAATATTAAGTCTTTTCTTTGCTCTGGCTCTAGGAGCTCGCCAACAAAGAAGATAACAATCCAGTTCCAGACCGTAAGTTAGATGCTTCAGATGCTTTTCTTCCTAAAATAGCCAAAAGACTTAAGTTGTATGTCCATTCTTAGAAGTGAATAGATTTGTAGCTGGCCTCTAAAGAACGCCACTCTCATTTAGGCCCGAAACACACAGTCCTGGCCTGATTTGATTCAGTAAAAATGTTCTGGCTTTGTTTCAGGAGGACAATGGAGACGTCTAAAATACGTATGCAGAATGTGGCTGGCCGCGGCACAAGTTTTACAAAATTAACAAACAGCCTCCGTCTGTAAGTTTATGTGTGTGTGTGTGTGTGTTTTGTTAGAGATGCACTCATTTTGGTCAATACAATATGAACAAATCTATAGCCTCTTACAGATGCTGGTCATCTTGTCCTTTTATTTTCCCCTAAAAAAAAAAAACATTTTTAATGCTGTGACTAAACGTTCAGGTCATTAGTGGATTGGATCTTGTGGTTAGATGTGTAACAGGAATTACATTATATGTACAGTGAAAAAAATTTTCAGTGAAAATGTTCATAATTTTTAGCAAATAACTTCTAATAAAATTTTGGGATCTGTATGATTATAAGTGTTTTTCTCTTCTCACCAAGGCTGGATTTATTTGATCAAAAATACAGTAAAAACAATTAAATATTAAAATTTCAAATAACTATTTTCTATATGAATATATTTCATTTTTAGTTAAATGTATTTCTGTGATCAAAGCTGTATTTTCAGTGTCTCAGGATCCTTTAGAAATCATTCTAAAATATTTCCTATCATTGTTAAAAACTGTTAATTTTAATTCATACTTTTGTGGAAACGTCTCTTTATGAATATTTATTTTATTTTATTTGTTTTGCAATATTATATCTGTACTTTTGATCAATTTCAATTCAAATCCTTGCTGAAAAAAAGTACGTTAAAAACACTAAACAAAATTGCTGATTATTTTACGTTTAATCAGAAATTGGTCTGATTAAAATCATTGGCTGCTTCATCAGTGCGGGTCTGTAGTTTTGTGTCTCCTCCTTCATCGCTATCCATTCTACTGTCTCAGAGAGCTGTCTGATGGCCCAAACTCTGAGGGCTACCAGAGGTCCTAATTTTCCTTTCCCTCTCTTTATTTTCCTCGTTTTCCAAACCTCTCTCGTCGTCCCTCTGTTCCTGCTGGACAAGGGGTGAGCCTGTTCCACTGCCACGAGGGCATCCCCCGTTGCTCCTTACCTCTTTTACCCTGCACTGTTCAGAGCTTCTCATGGGCTACAGAGTGACAGAACCCCCACTCCTGCTCTTCTCTAGCTCTAGTAAGGAATGGCATGACAAACATTGCTCGGGTCATATGCACACACCCACAATTTCACTGCTAAATTTAAAAAAATATATATATATATTATTTTTTTCCCTAAATCAAAATGCAGCAGAACTTTTGGATCAGTTACTATTTTATTTATTTTATTTATATTTTATGCTTAGATTTTATTATTTTTTTTATTTTTTTTATTTATATTTTATTTTAGAGATCACAAGATAATTTTATAGACCATAAATCAACTACTACTGTTTTCAAATAAACTATTTACCATTTTACAATAATTCCCCCCATTACAGCATCATAGATTAGTTTAAAATTAAGTTTACTGGTGAGGTAAAATGTGGGTAAAATGCAAACCCTATTTTCATAATGTCAGAGCATCAATGCAAATATTTTTTGAAAGATCTCTTTCGTCTCTCTTCTGCTCACCAAGGCTGCATTTTTTTTTGATCAAAATAAAACGTAACAAATTGTTATATTGTGAAATATTACAATTTAAAAATAACTTTTTTCTTTTTGTTTTTTTTAGGATCATTAATTAAGTATTTTATTTTTATTTTTAGTTGGGACTAACTACAACGTAGTCAACTGCAAATCAAATGCTATAATCTTCTATATATATAGTATAATTGTATGTGTGGTGTCTGTAAGTTGTCATGAAAAGTTAAATGCCGTGCAAAATGCAAACCACTGACCTTGTACTGTGATTATCACTAGTGCATGTGACAAAATAAAAACATTGACTTCATTATCTTTCTGGTTTATTTCACAGTTGTTGTTTTGTTTTATAATTTTATTACAGACAAATAACGCAGCCAGCTCCTGTGACACAGTGAGGCGCCGGTCCTCGACGAGAATGTCTCTGGTCAGAGCATTTATACAGTTGTTTCAATGACTATACAAAACAGAAAATGGTTTTAAAATTGGGTTATTACAGAGGAGCCAAAATACTGCAAAGTGTCAGCTTCCTGTGTAAAACAAAACACTCATGTTAGTCTGATAGAGACAACTGAAGACCGCTCTCGGCGACCCTAGAGATTTCCCTCTTGGTCAGACATTATACCAGTTATTCATGACGTCATACAGAACACCAAACAACAGTTTTGCTAAATGGAGCTTGTATCGAGTGGGAACGTTTCTGGACGTTTGATCGGCTCTGCGTGATCAACTCACCTCATCGTTGTTTTTTTGTGATGTGCTTACTTTACGTGTGACTTGTACTTGCTCTCTGACACCCTAAACTAGCTCTCACAACACTTATTAAGGGCAAACAAAAAGAAGAACAGCCAGCGAGGGCAAAATGACAAATAAAAATAGGACAAAGAAAAAGCATCCTTACTAAAATGGGAAATCCTAATAAATTTTCATGAATAAAGCAATAAACAAACATCATTGCCCCAAAAAGCATTTTAAACCAAACCAACATTACACTGAACCATTTTAAATGCTTTACAAGGTCCCCCGCCCCTCCTTTCTCCCCCGCACCCCCCCCCCCTTCCCCCCTTCCATCCACCCCCCCCCCCCCCTCCCTCCCCTTTTTTCCCCTACCCTTCGCTATCTATCCTTTTGAAACCTCCCACCCACACCAACCTCCATGGGTTGTTTTTCTCTTCTAATGTGGTTGGGTTTTGCAAACTTTGACATCACTCAGCACCACACAAGTCTAAAGTGCAACGCACCTCTCCCGGTCTTAAATCAACAAAATCACTTATGTTATTAAGTTTTCATCAATGTAATGTATCTGTTTGTTGTTGCCTGTTTTTTATTCTTGGACTTGCAAAGCCACGACACAAACCGCAGAGAAAACATGACTGGCCCCCTCCGAATTTAATTTTACAGAGTTAATAGGTTCAACAGTCATTTTGTTTCAAATACTTTATGATAACAGCAACACACTACTTACATGATTCCTCCCCACCAACCGATTTTAACACCACACTAGAACCATCTCACACGCCTTCGCAAACGGGGGATACTCCATCTGGTTTTTTTTTTCATTTTATGGTCATTCTTACTGACAAAACAAATGTCTTAAGTGATTTTGGCATTAAACCATTCTTAAATCAAGATAAAAACAAAATGACAGAATTTTGTGAGACAAAAAAAATATTTCAAGGTGTGGGTTTTAGAGACAACTTACTTCAGCAACCTTTTTAGAAACCTTTAAATATCAATATCTAAACTTTTTAAATCACACAAAAATAACTTAACTTATCTTAGTTGTCCCCTCCAATGGTAACAATGTCATTACTATCTTGACTTTAAGAGTGATTATCTACTTCTGTACCTTGAAACCCACAGACAAAATTTCAAAAAAGTCATGTTTCTTCGTTCGTCTTATTTAATACCGTACACATATTTCATTTTAAAAAAAAAATACACGTTATAGATTATACAGACTTTAACCTTTATTTTCAGCTGATTTACAAAAAAAAATAAGTTTAATGCAATTGGTCCTGGGACAAAAGAAGACAAATATAATGAGAAAATCATTCTTGTATTTATATTTTATTATTTTGGGATGTAACCAATTCATATTATTCATTAAATAAATCTTATAATAATAAAGGTAAAATTTAAATTAAAACGTACATCAAATACTGCAATCTCTTTTAATAAATATTTAAGCTTAAAATATAGACAGTGTGAGTGAAAATAATTTTTTTTGTGAAAAATAACCTATGGAATTTTATTATATTTTTCGATATTTAAATTTCTTAAGATACATTTTTAGTCAGTAAATCAAAAGCCTATAAATATTACACTTTACAATATTTTTGCATCATAATGATTAGTGGGTCTGAATCGATATTGGGGTTTTTTGACAGCCGATGCCGAGCATCTTGGCCGATGTAAAGTCAAGTTTATAATTGTATTTATTTTAATTCATATTTAAGAAATGTTAAATAATTTGAAAATGGATTAAAAAATAAATTTGTATAAAAAATAAACATACTTATACTTTAGATGGTATTTTCCACAAATAAATAAATATTTAATACAAATTATAATTAAAAAGGAAGTAAACTGTAACCAACAGAGCACTACAGTATTCTGGGAGGTTTGTGTGCTTTTCTATGAATCATATTAAAGTCACGCAGAGAACACAACGATCATACAGGTCACATGCACACTTCACAGGATCTCACAGCTGGATTTCATACAAAGTTTGCAAGGTGTGTGAAATTAAATTTTCATTAGATTAGTTTAAATTATGTAAATGCATATTTTGTTGAAATGCTGATAGGCAAACCAGAAAGTATTATGATGTTCTGGCTTCTTCTATTGCAATAATATAAACGCATTGTTATAATACTTCTTTGTTGGCTACATTTTTAATTGTTTAACAGTTCTATCGGGATTATTAGATAGACTTCATCCGTGATAGACAGAACTGTTAATGACGACGGCGCAAAAAGATGGAGAATGTGAGACTCAGGTGTTCAGGAGCTGTCGCCTTGCAGCCAGCCATCGCAAATCAAGGTCCCCGCCCTAACACCCCGGCCCAACAGGTCCTATCGGCCGATAATCGATATTTGAAAAATGAAATATCGGGCCGATATATCGGCCTTTCTGATGTTTCAGGCGCGACCACCAATAATGATTTTTGACTTGTAACGACTGTGATTTTGCTTCGAGCCGTTAGTGTATCCTGATTTAAAAGAAAAGTTTAGATATTTTGTACTGGAAAAAAGAAAGTGTAGATAATATAAACGACAAAAATAATAAACAAGAACTGACGCAGCTCTCTTGAATTCTCTATGGATAATCTTTACATCAACAACCAGAATGGTTTCTACTACCATTCCCAGACCAGTCTGGACCGCTCCAAGACGAAAGTATAAACGCTAAGGATCCGGTAACGGCAGCTTACAGCTTCAGAGCACCAGCTCCCTCAACAACCCGCAGCACACCCGCTACCTGCAGCCCTCGCCATGTCGCCCAACCCCAGCATCACAGGAAGTGACCTCATGCTGCCCGGACCACGCGGCCTTCCCACCGCACAGCGCTTCCTGATCCCGCCGGCCTGGACCGCTACCACGCCTGATTACGTAGGACCACCATGAGGCAGAAGAACCTCGGATGATCCGCGGGCGGAGCTTCCAGAGCCACTCCATGAGGAACCTCAACATCGGCAACTCAGACGCTTACAGCCGACCGGACCCGCCAGTGCACAGAAAGCCGGAGATCCATGGAAAGCACAGCACCCAGGGCCAGTACCCCTTCCACCTCAACTACAGCTTCCACAGCCCTCCCCTGCACTCCTATCCCACCGAGATTCGACCTGGCCGCGGGCTTCAGCCAGCCCCCGAAGCCTCACCAACGCCCAGTTCCAGCAGGCGCAGGAATATCCTCCTACCAACATCATCAGGAATCAGGTTTATTGGTCACCGCCAGATCCCTACCCCTCACCCCTCGACCCGCCAACAGCACCGGACCTGTCCCGGCCATCTCTACGGCCAGCAGCAGCAACAACCGATCTGATCACGCCGCCGGGCCCATCACTGGTGCAGACCTTCCAGGAGGACAGCTCGCCCGCGGGCGACTCGCTGCAGGAAGTGATGCAACCGCCTATCATGACCGCGGCCTCACATGCACAAGCCGCTAACCTATCGAGATCACCGCCTGTCATACGCCCCGGCGAGAACATGAGGCTGAAGGAGAGGAAGGTGAGTCGCTTCGATGTTGATGTGTCCTTCGGTGCAGGGTAGGATGTAACGATTAACCGCAGTCGAGAAAATCGATTCAAACCGGGCTTGAGATGCCAAACAAATCAGGATTCAATTGATCCTTTTTACTCAAAGATTCAGTCTAATAAAGTGCATTTAGAATGATCACAAAATTCTAGATATGGTACATTTATATCATTGCATGTAGTTAATCAATTGCACATCGAAAGAGCTGTTCTCCAAAATAACCATGATCACAATTGTAATATTTATTTTTACAACAGTTCAATAAGCAAGAAGATACTTAAGAGACGTTACGCTTTTAGGACAACATATTGCCTGTTTTTGCTTTCTTTCTGCACACATATCTAATATATATAAATAAGAATGCTTATAATTAAGTAATTATGTATTATAAACAATTTTTAAGAACGTTTATTGATTTAATTTTTTATTTATTGACATTTCTGCATCAACTATCCAGGCATCCGCATCTTCGGCTGAAACCCCGTCCCTGTTGCCCAGGCGATGCCGCCACAGCATCCGGCAGGTTCGACATTAACGCCGTCCTGGAGGTTACGGCCTCGAGGATGCTGTCATCAAGGAGGATGTCATCTACGGCCACAAAAATCTCTGTCCGACGCCACGATGCTGGTGCATAGCATGCAGGAGGAGGAGTTCGAAGACTACAGCGGCCGACACACACCCCAGTCTCAGGATGCAGTGGCGCCCCGAAGCATCACATGACGCCATGGGACGCGCCCCTCGAGATCTGCCCGCTTATCCCTTCAGCCATGCATGGAGACGGTCCTGACGGGCCTCTCTGGCTGCACTCACAGCCCCATCCCATCATCCGCAAAACCAGAGGACATGGGGTAAGCTGCCGCATTTCCGGGCGCAGGAGCTCTGATTACATGGTGCCCCTCGGTATCAGAGGGCCATCTGAGCGACAGGGGCGCTTGAGACAGAAGAAAGATGCCTTTAAGAGACCCGCTCTCGACGCGCCACCCGCCAGAAGGAACATCGATGGTCTTCACCAGCGCAAGTTCACCTGAAAATCAGAACTGAATCAGAATCAGTTAGATGTGCATTTGGGAATGGAACATACAATAGGTTTAGGTGTATTTGCACATTCACATAATGTTAAAAGCTTCAGAGTTTGAACGCTTTAAAATATAAAGACAGAAATATTATTGTAAGGTGTAAAATTACATTAATATAAATACTTTTTTTTATTAAATAAAAATATAATTATAAAATTATTTTATATTAGACCGTAGAATTGTAATTTGCAAAAGTAATACAGTATGTATTCAGTATTTTTTTATAAATATTTAAAAATAATAATTATTATTATTATTTTTATATTTTGGACTGCACTTTTAAGTCCAGCTACAAAGTCAAAATAAAGCTAATTTAAAAATATTAATAATGCTTCTCTTAAAGATCAGAATTGAATCAGAACCATGAAAAAATACTGAAAAAATTATAAGACAAAATGTTAGACATGAATATTGTGATCGGTAGTGTAAAATAAATTATTCTAATAAATATTTTATTAAATAAATTCTAAAATTATTTATTTAACAGTAGAATTGTAACAAAAGTAATATATATTCAGCATTTTTATAATAAAAAAAAGTTTAAATGTTTTATCTAGATACATGTATGTCATGTGACCATTAACCAGCTTCAGAAGGGGGGTGGGGTGTAATTGGATATGTGACACATAGCAATGTTGGAAATATTTCTGTTTTAAACCATAATAAGCCAATGGATATCACTAATACCCAGCAACATGCAAAACTTTTGGCGCTAAGAGCGATGATGCAGGAGCGCCTTATCTCCGGCCAGTTCACTGCAGAAAGTGAAACTAAAAACAGAATGACGGAGCTTTCGGCATCTGATGCCACATTTTCTCAGAGACAACAAGAGACGGATTTACTTCAACACATGCTGATAACTGTATATAGCTAACTGTTTCAATTTATTCCCTTAATATTTCTCTTATGCCCTGTAGTAGACTTGTGCCGGTATTCGGTAATGCGATATATCGCGGTAATGAATATACACGATATTGTTATCGTGGGCACTTCCAAATACCGAGAATAATTATATATTACAAATTATTCAGAATTTGAATTGCATTTTTAAGAATACTTCCTTTACCATCAACTGGTCAAAATGCAACAACATCGTTTCTATGCTGCTTTTAAGGACCCGTGGTGAACTCTGATGTAAAACAAGCAAGCATGCACGGAAGCAAGCATGGAGGAACATCGAGAGACGCGCTGAATGAAAAAGCACATTCACTCTCTATGACAGCAGATGGCGCGTTAAACTGCAGAAACTGCAGCCGCATTACCCTGAGGAAACCCCATAAATAAAAGCATCTGCTACTTTCTAAACATTTAAATAATATAAAATAATATTTATATATTTCCATATTTTTTTTTCTATTTTAATCTGGACTATAACATGTCCTAGATATTGTTTGAAAGTGTTTTGATTTCTTTATTGATCATTAACACTTACATTAGGGGCTTCATTAAACTGCCACGAAAAGTTCTTCTGAACATTCATTAATCTTAGGTATTCCAATATTTAATAACACATTGTTAAAATCGAAAGTTGCAACTGTGTTATTTAATGAGCTATCATGAGCTAAGACTTTTAACAAAGATTAGTACCTTCTGTAGCGAATGTTAGCTATTGCTCATTGTGAATGTTAATGCATTAACTAAGGTTAACATAATGAGGTCTTATTGTAAAGTGATACCTATGGGTCTTTAAAGTTCTTTTGCACTTTAATCGGTGTAAAATTTTTAACTTTAAATATATTTTTGTATTGCTTTATTGTATTTAATTGTTCAGTTATTTTTGTTATAAGAAAAAACCTGTTATACTGTATTATGACCACTTTTTTTAAAACTTAATTTCAATAACTTAACATAAAGGCATGTTGTGTGTCACAGCAGTTAAATCAGTGTCTATCGTGATAAAACCATAATATCATACCTATATAATGAGATTGGAAAGTTTAGAGAAATGCTCAATAAATGCACTGTAACTAAACCCATTATGTTTTAGCCGACTACATTTACTGTAGATTTAGTCAGACTAAAGTATTATGACTTTAGTCGACTCAAACTAGACTAAACATTGCTGTTAGTTCGTTTGAGATGCTTTGTTGAGAACATTATATATTTTAACTCACTTTAAGCTCTTTTATTTTCCAAATGTAATAGGATTAGTCCAACAAATCATTTGGTTTGTAATGCGTACCGAACTGAAAGCCTCGTTCCGAATGGTTCAATATGAATACGTGTATCGTTACACCCCTAATATATACAAATATATCTAAACATATGACAAGAACACAAAAATATACTAACTTTAAAATGAAAATATTAATTATAGTATTATTAAATATCAATAATTATGCTATTATTTAAATAACACTGATTCCTGTCACCCTGTCCGGGTCTGTAGTAATTTGAGTTTTGGTATTAATGCATTAAATCAAAGTTTGTTTCTCCCCAGTTATTTATATTAATATGTAATGCACTGTGTTCTCAACGCACTTAGTTCTTTATTTAAAATAACCTCAAAATAAGATTTCAGTAATTTACTTGTGGAGCATAAAAAAAAGATGTTTAGCAGAATGTCCATGCTGCTCTTGTATTAATAAGTTTCTATAATAACTCATTCACAGATATAGAAAGGAACAGTTCCGGCTCGGTTGTTAAAAGGAAATGCAAACTGATTCTTGTTTGCTCATCATCTAGCTGGTGTGGCTTTTATTTTTTTTTTCGCTGCTGCACGTCGAGGAGGTTTTTGTACGCTTGGGTGAGGCTGAACACTTGACTGTATCTGTGTGATGTGAAGAATGCTGCTCAACAGGCCGTCAGACCCGAACGGCTGCATTCTGCTGCTCTTCTCCACTGAGTCTCTCAGACGCCGATCCTCAGACTCTGTTTCTCTCTCTGTCTCTCGCTCTCTCCGATCACTTGCGCTGGATGAAGGGTATGAAGAAAGACGCTCCGGGTCAAGAAGGTGGGCCTCCTTGAAGATGGCGGCTCTCAATGGTCTGCCTGTCCAAATGCCTCTAGCACGATGAAGCGGAAGGACGGACCGGAGAACACGTCTAAAAGAGAGCGGGTGAGTACGCGTCACTTTGACTACTGGTGGTGAAATGGTAGTTAGTGGTCGACTGAGTTTTTAAAAAAAAAAAAAAAAAATATATATATATAATATATATATATATATATATTTAAAATTTAATTTAAAATATATAATATATATATATATATATATATATATATATATATATATATATCATTATTTATTTATTTATTATTTATTTATTTAAATGGTTGATGGTGGTGAGCTTGAATCTGCACAAGTTTGATATTAATAATCTTCTCATTTTAATACAATTTTTAAGGGATGAGTCATTTATAAATAGCTATTATTAATCGTTATTTTGTAAATGTTGTGATTTGTAATTAATAATTAAAACTTTATAGTGAAGTCGCAGCAAAAATACACAAAGCGTATATATATAGTTTATATTTATATATGTGTGTTGTAGTGTTCGTGTCGTGTGTGGTGTGTACACATTAATGAAAACATTTAAAGTTTAATTAATGTGTAAAACATTATTCTGATTATGATCGTTTAGTTCACTAGAGAAATCAAGTCATAGAGAATTGAGCATTCCGAATATTAGGACGATGATTATTCTTATATTTAGTATGTTTTAAATAAATCTGTTGAAACATGTTATGACAGCCACGTGTAACTGATATATATGTGAACAAATAGAAAAATCTTAGCCTTTATAAGTTTTAATTTAAAACTGCATTTTGTGCAATGGACATGTTTGCATACTTTTACTGCTTTTTTTTTTGTTGAGTTGAGTTGGGTTGGGTTTTTATTTATTATATTTAAAAATAAATAGTAATTCGATTTAAGTTTGGGTTAAGTTTTTAATTGTACACTAACAATGTAGCGGCTCCATATAGTGTTAAAGCATAAGTGAGATAGATTGTATCACTAAGAATATTCACCCTGCTTACGAAACAATAACGTTAAAACGAGGTATGTGCCGAACCGTCATATTTGATGTACCGTTACACCCCTAATGTATAGAGTTTTTATTATTAATCAATCAATCTATCAAAAACTATGATGTAAAACATTAGTTTAATGATCATCATCAAGCAGCAGCTCTGTTGAGGGCCGATTGCCATTAATGAGGTGCAGCAACTACAAAACTTATTTGACACTTTAGGTGGAGAGATATTGAGACATAGCCGTGAATTTTACTCAAACACATCTGCATCACTGTTAGTCGTGCTGTAGGGGTTCTGTATGAGCAGAGCCTCACGGTCTGTGTGTCTCCTGCAGTGTAAGATACTGGAGCAGCGCATGGAGCAGGGGATGGTGTTCACCGAGTACGAGCAGGTGCCCAAGCAAGCGGCCCAACCTGTGAGTGCAGCATCGCTCTGATGCCCGACGAACCAGCCGACAGGAACCGCTCCCAAGGAGCGTCCTGCCCCTACGGACGGACACGAGTGTGGAGCTGGTGCCCACCAAAGGAGAACAAAACACGGGCTACATCAAACGCCTCACAACATCAGGGTGAGCTGTAGACTACCTTACAATATCCATTGATTCTTCAGATCTTTGTATTAATATTTAGTATTAAGGAGAGACTCAGAAGTGCTGAAAACCCTGCTGTTATATAAGACCTTTTATAATCAGGAAATATTATGGTATGTATTATATTACATTATTAGTATTATTATTAATAAGAATATTATTAATATTCTGCCCCAAAACTCACACGTGCAGATACAAATCCGTAATCTTAGAATACAAGTAATCTTGTCAAGTTTATAATAATAATAATAATAACTAATCATTGATTTATTAATTATTAATAACGTTTATAATAATAATAATTATATTATTATAATTTATGTATGGATTATGCCCTAAAAACGTAGTATAATGTAGTTTTATTGATAGTAGTTGTTATAGTCCTTTATAAATTTGTTATGATTTTTAACCGTTAAAACTAGAATATAAAAAATAATATATAATGTAATGTAATGTAATGTAATGTAATTTAAATACTTATTTAATTATTTGGGAGAAATAAAATGAGATAATCTATTAAAAATTATTATTATTATTATATTATTATTATTATTATTATTAAAATACATTGAACTAGAACATAATAAAGCAAAAGTGAAAATAATGATACTAATATAATATAATAATATAATTATAAAATATATAAAATAATAAATATTTAAAAGTTAAACAAATATTTATCATAGAGATCTGACAAAAAATTTGCATAACTTTTCAGAATAGACTTCTAATTAAAACTGTTGAATTTCACGTAATTAGGTAAGCCACATGTGCCTTAGGGGATCCTAAAGAAGCATGCAAAATATTATGGAAATTCAGGCATATAATAGTTCATAGAAGTAAATATGTAGTAAATATAAATAGATAGGATATATGTTTGTTTTTGTTTTTCTGATTTAGGTTTCATTCAGGCTTGCTCAATTGCACATAATTGATTTTTTATGCATGAACTTCAAAGTCTTAAAGTGCTTGAAACAACAAAAATGGCTGATTGCAGCTTATGTTTGTGCTGTTTTCAGTACAGATTAAACTTCTTTCAGATTGTGTTTCTGCTGCCTCTGTTGATATCAGGTTACAGCGTCAGAGGTAAAGAGTGGAGTTACCATCGCGTACTCAGGGTCCGCTCTCCAGCACCTGCCACGACTTCTGGCAGATGGTTTGAGGAACAAGGAGTCTCCATCATCGCAATGGGTTACAGCGTGAGGGACGGTGGAAAATCAACACAATCTGAGGATCTGGGTGGGTGTTATATACAGTGGACTCTCTTTAATCTGATGTATAAGTCTTTGCATTTCATCGGACCGGCTTGCGTTGGGTAACGGTCCTACAGGAAGGGGGTCAGTGAAAGAGTTTCCGCTATGGGCCCTATGGGCTCTGTCACAACACTGTTAGCATACGGGAGTTTAAGATCACCCGCGTCTTCCGCACGGACTCTGGGTTGCTACGCCACAACGGTGCCGGAAGATCAAAACACCGCTGACGGACAGGAGAGAACCGGCTGGCACCGCAGTACACAGACTGGCCCGACCACGGCTGCCCGGAGGACTTTAAAGGCTTTCTCTGTAAGTACAGCACAGATACAGGCCTTTCATACTGCTTATGGCTCTTCAGACATCACAGATGGCGTAAGATCTGTTGTGAAAAATACAGACATAAGTGTCTGGACAAACTCTACTGGTTTTGTAACCCAGAAAAAGAAAAGTGAAAGTATTCTCTCTTTAACATGTTACTGTAAGAGTGATTTTGCATTAGTATATGCAATGCATATTTAATTAGCATATTATAAATTATTTTTTTAATGCAAAATTATTATATTAAAGAAAAATTCATCCTAATACATGCATATATAGTACTGTTTTTTTTTCTTAAATCAAATTGTATATAGTTGTTTAAATATACATATTTATGCACGATGTAGTTAACTTATATAAACTTTAGCATTTTTTAATATGTATATGTTTGTATATAATGTATTTTATATATGCAGTTTGTAATTACAGCTAAATATGTGTATACACAAAATAACTTTTGGTCTGTTCTGTACTGTGTGTATATATCATATATATATATATATATATATATATATATATATATATATATATATATATATATATATATATATATATATATATATATATAAATATATATATATATAATACAGTACAGAACAGACCAAAAGTTTGTAAACATTACTATTTTTAATGTTTTTGAAAGAAGTTTCTTCTGCTCATCAAGCCTGCATTTATTTGATTAAAAATACAGAAAAAAAATGTAATATTGTGATATATTATTACAATTTAAAATAATTGTTTTTAAATTTATTATACTTTAAATGATCATTTATTTCTGTGATGCAAAGCTGAATTTTTTAGGATCATTATCACATGATCCTTTTAGAAAAGTCATTCTAATATGATGATTCATTATCAAAGTTGGAAAACAGTTCTGCTGCTTAATATTTTTTCAGAACATGTGATACTTTTTTAGGATACTTGGATGAATAAAAAGTAAAAAAAAAAAGCTATGTTTTTAAAATATAAATATTTTGTAATAACAATATACACTACTGGTCAGTAATTTGGGGTCAGTAATTTTTTTTCTTTCTTTTTTTTAAATAGAATCAATACTTTTTATTCAGCAAGGATGTGGTTAAATTGATAAAAAGTGATAGTAAAGAAAATATATTATTAGAATATATATTATTAGAATTTTTTTTTTTAAATTTTGAATAAATGCAGTTCTTTTTAACCTTTTATTCATCAAATATATTAGACAGCAGAACTGTTTCCAACACTCATAATAAATCAGAATATTAGAATGATTTCTAAATGATCATGTGATAGACTGGATGTTACATGTGACACTGAAGGCTGGAGTAATGATGCTGAAAATTCAGCTTTGCATCACAGGAATAAATTATTTTTTAAAAAGTATATTCAAATAGAAAACTATTATTTTAAGTTGTAATAATATTTCACAATATACTGTTTTTAATGTATTTTTGATAAAATAAATGCAGCCTTGAATGAGCAGAAGAGACTTCTTTCCAAAACATTAATAATAGTAATGTTTCCAAACTTTTAGTCTGTACTGTGGTAAATATATATATATATGTATATATATATATATAATATATATATATATATATATATATATATAATATATATATATATATATATATATATATCTATATATAATGCCACAATTCAAAATAAAAAATTGTGTATAGTTTTCTTAAAAAAGTTTATTTTCTATATGCAAAAATTATTTAAAAATGCAGTATGTAATTACAGCTATATATCTGTGTGTATTCAGAAAAATAAATGCATAACACTTAACATTTTTAAATAAGCAGTATGTAGTTACAGCTCTTTCTTGACACAGTGCCTACAAGTCATGTCATAATCTTATTGCATTATTTTTTTTTTTTTGTCCTTCTGATTTTGGAGTAAAGCATGACTGGTTAACTTTGCTATTCAGCACCATTATGATAATTCAAAGAAACAATATTTAGATGATTTTCATATCATGCTGACTCTAAGCTTCTAGAAGAGTATTCTTGCGGGTGTCCCTCAGCGAGGCCTCTTTCTGTTGTGCAGCTTCGTGTTTCCTCGCCTGGCGTGGCTCTCGCAAGCGCTATATTTCGGTGGCGCAGCGGACTTGGAGGGAGATTCCGTCCAGTTATGACGGCGACACACCAAACAGCTCCAGCGATCCAAAGAGACACAAAACCTGCACGTCCTGGGGCACTGCCAGCGCCGGGGTGGGGCGCAATGGTGTGGATCATCCTGTATGAGATCATGTAGAGCTTGTCTGAGAACATAATGAGGGACCTGTTGTCCTGTGCTTACAGTGGCGATGGAACGCATCAGAGATTTAAGTGCATGTCACCAGATTGTCTCAGGGCGGGACTGTGACCGGTACCGGGTGTAAACACGTACACTTCTTACTCACTGGCAGAAGGAAATGTTACACTTCGTTACACTGGCGGCCTAAGCATACAAACACAGGGTTGCTGGGGAACAGAGGTGATGAAGTCTCTCTGAAAATGTCGTTACACAAATTGGCCGAGCATCGATTGCAAGAATATGATGTAACCTAGGAATCTTCAGACATACACAGTTGAACAGACTGCTACTTTAATGCCATGGTTTAATCAAAATGATACATGTGTTGCCGTCATAATTTTAGTGTCAGTGGCTTTTCACTGGAAATACAATAGAAAAATGATTTATTTCAAAAATAATTAAAATAAAAATCTTGATATGAACGGAAAATCACAAAGCCAGTAAAACTCAAAGGAAAAATGAGTTACTATTAAGTATTTACATATGTAAAGGATTTAATTAGTAATGTATAATGATTATCCATCTTATTAGTATTTAACCATTTATAAATTAATATTCAAATAAAGCTTAATTGTAACTGTGGACAAAAGCAAAAAATCATATGATTATTGAATGATAAATATCTGATTATTAGTACAAAAAAAAAGTCAGATACATGACACACTTTAAAGATTTAATAATATTTTTTTCTATTAATTTTGTGTACCAGTTGTAAGATAACCATTTTTTTTAAATTAATAGTGGTTTTGTATCGAATGAAAATCAGTCTCGTTATATTTAGTAAAAACGGCTTCACTATGAAATATGAGAAGTCCACTTGAGATCACCATACTTAGAGACCATCAGATTATATATCTCGTATGTTTGACTTATATTCTATATGTTTTGTAAATCCTTAATACTATCTATTATTCGATTAATTGTTTTTACTTATTAACCGTTCATTAGATTCAGTTTCCTGGAAAATCACGTGGATCGGTGAGTGCACGCTTGACTTATGTCCTCCTGCATTTGAATTTTTGCGGCTTCACAAATGAAACTGTGCTTTGCATGATGCCCTCTCCTTAGGTATTAATATTATAAAACACATAGTTCAGACCTGCTAAATTCGGCTTGTCTGTATTCAAAAGTGCTGTTGTGAAATACGGAACGTGTCGATGTTTCCTGAACAGCAATGCTGGCTTCACCGACTGTTTCTGAACTTGATGGCGGCAGCCAACGCAGGATGATGGTACAGACGGCTTTCCACAGGACACCTGCATCTTCACTAAGTTCGCTCATTCCGTTTCCCTGGAGACGCGTTTCTCGGCATCCTGAGGACGGGAGTCTACCTGCGCGTTGTTAAGAGGGGGCACATGAGGGAGCCTCTCCAAACCCCTCGGCTCGTTTGGTCGCTCAACGCTTGGAGCTGTCTTAGCGCTTTTTTTCCTCACCTGGGAGCATCCTTGCAGTTCTGTCCGCAATGTATGCCCGCCGCGAGCACAGCCGGCAGGAAAGATCTGTTGTGTGTGACGGGCTAAGCGCCGAAAGTAGGGGCGTACAGACCAGGTCCGGCTTCTCGGCACTACGTTATTTTAGGCGCGCGAGTGTCCCGAACGGCCACAGCGCCACCGTTGTGAGTGCGAGTTATCCGCTGGCACTCCAGCGCGTTCTGTTATACGACGTCGAGTCCTGTACGTTTTTGACACGCTGGTTGACATTAAAAGACGGTGGCGTGGGGCAAGGTCACCTTCAACAATGGCTGATCTTACGAAGAGCCTACATTGGGTTGTCGAAAATGTGCTTGCAATTGAGGCTTGCCATGCAAAAAAAGGCTTGCCTGTTCTGTATGCAAACTACCTGCATGCTCTATCTTTGTCATGAGATTCACCCGCTGGACATCAGGGGATTGTCCATGGTTACACGGCATGTTAAAGTGAAGCTTGGTACGTGAGGTTGGAACCTTTTTACCCGAGCGCACGGGTTTTCCCACGCACTCGAAAGTTCGCGTCGCAAGTTTGCATAGGCAGCCAACAACAGGAGGGTTTATTTTTCCTGATCGCAGACACAACCTAGAAGTAATGACAGTTAGGGATTAAAATTGGCATATAGACAACTGGAGGCTACTATAATCATCAGTAAAGCTTTCTCATTCAGGAGGGAGGATGTGGTATTGTGCAGCTCTTGCCACATTACCAACCCAGCTGCAATAACCCGGCACACAAAAGAGTGTCACAAACCCGAATTCTGCGTTATTGTGGGTGTATTGGTGAACGGGTTTTGTGACCTCAGTATGTTTAAACACAACAGCTATGGAGGGTTTTTACCGTAGAGGTTTCACCATATCGAGTTGCGTTGAGGATTAATATCACTGTGCACCGGCGTTTATCCCATTCTGTGTTCGGAGGATTTTTAAGAGCAGAATGTGCCCATTGCAAATGCATTAGGCCCTGTGCGTTTGAATTTGCACAGTTTTGAAATTGCAGTCAGGTTGTTCTTTGTGATAAAGCCGTGCAGACGGATGCCTTGCATTCCCCCATAGCTGGTTTCGCTGTTGCATCGACTCCTAACATCAACTATTTACACTCCCAAAAATGCTAACTTTGCCTACAATGTACTGGAAGTGGCGAAGTCCATCCGTGTCTCAGCAATGGATGCCTCTGCAGATGAATGGGTGCAGTCCATATGAGAGGTCCCACCATGCGATACAAACATCACAGTACTCCGCAGCAACTCCTAGTCCATCAGTGAACATCTGGAGCCGACAAAAAAATTCTCTTTTTGTAAGAAACAAATCCGTCATCACGACATTATAGAACTAGGCACCGTATGGCCCAAAATCCATAATACCACTTCCTCCTGAAAAAAGTGCATCAGGCTGTTGTCTATCACATCAAAATACTAGCCAGCATACTTTGTTGAGGTTTGTTGTAAACGCGAGCTTGACTCTGTGCAAGATTTCTCTCCTGATTCAGGTCGGTCTTTTTTTTTTTTGTTTTTTTTTTACGCGAAAAAGCGGTTATGATGGATGTAAAGATGATTTGGTTCGTACAAAACTAGCCGCTTCTGTCTTCTCCAGATGTTAACCTCGGTGGGCGCTGGAGTGGAGTTGATTATTGTGATGTTTTTATCACGCTGTTGGACTCTCAGTCTGACCGCCACCAGGCCGGCAACCGGAGGAGCAGTTTACCCCTCTGCACTGCAGATAAAATTAATCTTCATTTTTAGTGGAACTAATTGCTTTCAACCCAAAAGTGGCACAGTTCAAACAAAACCTTGGTGCGCTGATATTTTAGATTTGTATGACTCTTGGTGCCCGAAAATTTCAATTTATTTTTAATATCCCCTCATTGTTGACCCGGGCAATTATGCCATGGGTGAATTCCAACAGCACGTTTCGAGAACCTTCCAGGCATACTGTCACTTACAGACTTCAAAAGAAAAAAAGAAGTACAGTTTAAGTAATAAAAATACATTTTGCCAAAGTGCCCCCCCCCCCCCCCAATGAACGTATTTGTTGTACGAATTTATTATTGTTTGCGAAAGGACGGTGTATTACTGAATTTCAGTAATGAGGGGATGAGCTTCTTTCACCTGACAGTAATTAGAAATTTGAGGGCAAAATAGTTGCTTAATGGTTATGGGGAAAACAGGCAGAAGTTAATGCGTCAAGAATGGGTACAAATAAATGCATGGCTATTTTTTCTTGATTTTGGGTTGAACTATGATCAGAATGTTTTTGGTAAGAGGTCACCACTTTATCAGTTTGACTAGGTGCCTAAAACAATAGCCAGTGTGTACTTGTGGCTTGGTTAAACTGTAAAATAAAAATATTTTTTGTTCGTGAAGGGAACAATCACAATTTTCCACATTTAGACATGTGCATCGGAATAATTATGGAACATTAATTCAAACTGGACTCCCTAAAAAGAACCATATCCACAAGTTGAGGTTCCTTTCACCGACAGGCGTTTATCCATCAATACTATGAATGAGGGTAAAAGTACATTTGAAGTGTTTTGGAGGAGATGGTTGTAAAAGCACCATGTCTTGTCTCAAACTTTTTCATAATTCATGTGGAGTTTTGTTGGTTTAGATTCAGACGGAACTGCGCAGTGTTTGAGCGTTGTGCTCATGAGGAATGATCAGTGTTCATTCTGAAACTGGAAAACCTGAACTTCAAGAACAATAATGAACAAAGCTGAAAAAAACTGCGACTGTAAAAGCCCTTCCCAGAGGCTGCTTTTTTGGAATTACATGTATATTAATTGCAGAAATTGTTTATATTGCTGATTTTAAGTGTTATTTACTTTTAACCACATTGCATTTGAAGCTAGTAAACTGATGTTGTGTACGCCCCGGATGATTCTCATAGTGTTTCAGCATCATGAGTGCGTGTTTCTGATGATGTACAGCTGTCAGAAGAGCTAAATTAATATCCGCATTGTAAAAAACTATATGTTTTCTTTCAGAAAATAAATATTTTAATTGTTAAATAATGCCTTGTGTCTCTGTCTTTTGCATGGTTTAAATGCATGATTATTATTTATATATATATAAATATACAAAAATATTGGACAAATTCCTTTACAGTAAAGCAATGCTATTTTAGCATTATATGTAATGCAATTAAATTATATATATTAGTAATTTGGTAATTAGCTTTGATTTTTATTATAATTCAGTTTATCTTAATAGAAACTTTAATATTAATTTGATTGGCATTTTTTATGCATTTTTTGTAATATAGTGTTTTCATTGTTTTTTTTTTTAAACATTGTATTTTAGTGATTCTAATACTATATATATAATAATATATATATAAAAAATTTTTGACAATTCGGGGTATTAATAAAAAATGTGACCATATACATACAAATACAAAAAAATTATTACTGATTCTCGTCAAATCAAGTCATTTTAACGAATTGGTTTAAATGTATAATTGTAAGTAAATGTTTTCACTTAATTTATATCTTCCATGTATCCCAGCAGCCACCTAGAGGGACGTGCATGTTTCATGTGATGTTGAGTAGCACAATCAAAATTGCATTGTTGGAAATACTTTTAGAAGAGCTTTACCCCTTTGATGCAACATGCATGGGTCTAAAGTGACCAGGACTGAGGTTTATTTTTTATATATCTTTGCCCTGAAATTAATTTCATCATTCAGAATTCCTCAATTAACTGTGTTTGTGGATGAATCATAAATTCCTTATGTGTCTTTTTTCTCTTCTTTTTGAATAAAAAATTTCACTTGGTGTGTCACCTTGCCTTATCTAATGCCACAACATATGTCTTGAAATTATTAATATTTTCCGTTCTAATCATTAATATGAGTATAATTCACTGTTGCAATCAAATTGTATTTATGTAAATGGCATTAGGCCTTACCCATAAAACTACAGTGAGTTATGCTAAACTAAAAACCTCCCTAATTAAAAAGAGATTATTAATGAATAATATTTATGAACTAGGATGGCTTTTTTTTAGATGGCATTAACTTTCATTTAATGGATAAACTGCCCAGAGTTTCTTAAATTGTAAAATTGTGGAGCTAATAAAGATTAAAATTCTCAGATCCCATATGAAGGCTTTTCTAGTGATTTGTGATCTTGGAACCATTCTCAGTTGGTGATACGTAAGGTCTACAGGTCCAGAGGAGAATCAAAGTTAATCCATTAAGGCGAAAGCGGGTAGGAGCCACCTTAATTTTAAAGCTGTACTTTGGCGGAAGTGGGTGACATACGGTCAAGGCCAAAACTCTTAAGGTGCTCATCTTGGAGTAATGGAAATGCAGGACTGCAACAGTGGTGTTGAGGGGAATAGTTTTAAATCTTACTGGATTATTTGTACAGCAATAAAAGTAAAGATATCTCTTGTTGTACAAACTATTCCTTGAACCTTTAATTTCCATGGGCCCTTTCCTTCCTTTATAATGGAAGACTTATTTTAAGTACTGATCGTGGAAAGGTTCCTTGAGGAACCAAAGTGGTGTCCAAGCATGGGTGTTAAAACATCTTTTGTGACCTTTTTTTTTTTAAGTGTAGAGGGGAGGACACTTTTTAAATCAACTTAATGCTTATCAGATGGACCAATGGTGAGCTTGTCTACACATCTGCTCTTACCTACACCCTTTTTCCTTTTGGGGAAGTGTGTTGCTGGCACTCCCGAATTACCCGTTCAGGATGGTGCAGTTATTGGTGTTCAATGCCATTATCAAAGGTAAGAAGTGACCCACCTTATGTGATGGTATTGTGAAGGCAATAATTACTGAGACAATGTGTTTTGTAAGACAAATTAACATGGAATCCATAATATTGCCTTCAGTCGCATTGAAAAAGTGGGACTCAGCATCTGGAATCAGGGTAGAAGCACCTGTTGTTTTTTTTTTTCGGACAGGAGTCAAGGCACTGTTTAACAAACCGAGTAGTGCTATTATTGGATCTTTTGGCCAGAAGCAACCATAATGTAAGTTTTTAAAACATTTTGATGGATTGGTTTGCTTACAATAGACACGCCTGTCCCAATATTAGATTTCGCACTTGCGATCCTGCCCATGTGTCCACAAGACTTCACACAATATTCTCAATTGTATATTGCGAGCTATCTAATTAAACCTTAGAATTCAGCAGCAATTTAATTACTCTAGTTTTCCTGTGTAAACCCAATGAACATAAGGATACTGATAAACACATCGGCACATGCACTTTCGCTACTCACGTAATAAATTTTGGAAAATTTGATTTCAAATAGAAAATGTTGTTTGTTTTAAATAGTAAAAAAGGGGGGAGAATATTTCAACAATATACTAGCTTTTGCTGTATTTTTTGGATTCAACATAAATGCAGGCTTGGTGAGCAGAAGAGACTTAAAAAAAAAAAAAACATTAAAAATCTTACTGTTCAAAAACTTTTGACTGGTATGTCCATTAATGAAATATGGTTTTATATGCTGGGTATTACGCTGGTAATTGAAGTTCAGCTGTGAAATATAAAAGATGGATCATGAATCTAAAGCGTTGGTTGGCTATTGAAGCAAATAACTTGTGTTATTGAGTATATAACAAAATAAAGATCAAATATAAAAACAGTATAATTCCTGTAATTCATTTTATAGTATGCTTAAAACTACGTGTACTTAGTTTTACAGCAATTTTACAGTGGTTGAACACAGCAACTTCTGGATGATTGTTGCCAATAAGTTACTTTTAATTTGTCAAACATTTTACGTTATATGCTCTTTTGGAAAATCAAACTGTGGTTGCATTATCATAGGCTATTTTGCAAACAAAAATAGCTCCTACGCACATAATTACATTTCTTAGCTGAATAGTGTCGCCGCCTTTAAAACTTGTTCATATTACTTTTAGAAGTAAACTATCCCTTTTAAGTGACAGTTTGTCATTCAGGCAGATAGTAATGGCAGGGCTTAATTATAACCACGCATGCCTTGTAAATGCTCTTGTAAATGTTTGAGTAGTTTCAAATAAATGCCTTTTGGGTTTTTTTTTTTTTTTAAAGGTATGATAGCTGAGGAGTCTGCACATGGCCAGGAATAATACCATTTTATCCTGATCTATTCAAGTGTGTGTGTGTTTGTTTTTTTTTTGTTTTTTTTGTTTTTGTTTTGTTTTTTTTCTTTTTTTTTTGTTTTTTTTGTTTTTTAGAGAGTGAGTTGAAAGTCATTTTCTTCAGTTTAAATATTTTAAATCATGTAGTTTAAATGTATTAAGCACCACATAATAGGGGTTTACCCCCAAAAAAAACAAAAAAAGCTTGTAACACAAGAGTTTGAAAGGTTAATTTGCAATTAGCACATTAAGTTTATCCAGATGTGTGAATTAATAAAGAAATCTAAATGGGGCCCAGTTTCTTACCCACTGTGGTCCGGCAATAAACCCATTATGGGGGCCATTTGTTGGGTCCAGTGTGAATGACCCATTTGGGCCCCATGAGAGTTATTTATGTGGGCCCACTTTGTGCCCTGTTTTATAAGAACCCATGTGGGCCATATAATGAAAATCTAGATAGGGCCCACTTAGAGCCTATTATGGACCCATTATGTGCTCATATGGGCTAACACCCATGCAGGGACCAAGAGCCAGCCCATCAAAAACCCACATGGAAATGTTGGGTAAAAAAGTCAAATCCAAAAACAAAGTAATTTAAGGTAAAACTACTATGCCTGCCTCGACTGGTAGGAATCCAAATGTTTCTATTTTCACAATGTATCTGGATGCTAAAATATTATTTAGCCTATTATGTAATAGGCTTTGTACTTTCACTCGGATCGACATCATCCTTCACATCAGCTATATCAACACTGTGGTCATGCTGAACGCAACAGATTGTACAATGGAGCAGTGCAACTTTTTATGTTTCTTTAACGTATTTTATCTTTAATAATAAAACAGGCTGCAATGTCGCAAAAATATGTTGTGTCTGTGTGTGCATGACGGGCACGGCGGTGAGATATTGGTCATTAGCAAACGCTGGTTGGAGTTATACAGATAGAAGCAAACTGCCTTTTCCAAAACTGTCAAGTGCCGTTTGCAAAATAAATAAAACTAAAAATAAGGCAAGTGCAAGTTTATTTATATAGCAGCATTTCATACACAGATGGTTATTCATAGTCTTACATAAAAGTGAAGTAAAATAATCATTTAAAAAATCAAAACAATAAAACAGGGAACTTACAAAACTTTTTAAATGATTTTAGCAATTGATTTAAAATTAATTTAAAACAGTTAAACAATATAAAGTTATTATACATAAAACTACAGGTGTAATCAGTTTGGACGTAGCACAGTGCTCATTTTTATGAAATGCACGGCTAAACAGATGAGATTTGACAGTCTGCATTTTAAATGTGGCTCCCAATGTTTAGGACATCTGATCTCTTCTGGAAGCTGATTCCAACTGCGGCCTAATGAGCTAAATAGTGGACTCCCATTGTTTTGTGTGGACCCTTGGTACTTTCTAACTAACTCGATCCTAATGATCTTAGTGGTCTGTTAGGTTTATTTTTCAGAGAGATTATGTGCAATGTATTTAGGTCCTGTGCCATTAAGTGATTTATAAACAAGTAAAGTACTTTTAAATCAATCCTAAATATAACTTGGAAGTGAGTGTAAAGACCTGAGGACTGGTGTGATATGCTCAGATAATTCTGGTTCTTGTCAGAATTCTGGCTGCAGCGTTCTGGATGATCTGCAGCTGTTTGTTCAGCTCTTTTCCTCGATTTATCAAAGGCTTATGGACAGTTGGTCATAGCATCCTATTAAAAAGACTTGCCACTGTTGGTCTTTCTGATTCTGCTATACAATTGGTTTGCTGACTATCTATCAGGTAGAACACAGTCTGTGGTCTTGAAATACTGTATGGCATCTGTCCTGTCCGTTTCAAAGGGTGTCCCCTCAGGGATGCAGTTTTGGGGGACCCATTTTATTTTTGTTATACATAAATAATATTTGTGATAACATCCCAAACACATAAATATCATCTTTATGCAGATGGATTTCTGTTATTTGATTGTTTTCGCGCTCATCAGCTTTCGCAAGCACTCAATGTTTACAGTCAGCATTTATTACTGGTTTCAGTCCCCCTTGCCTTTGTCAACTTAAGCTGGTTTTAAATATAGGTAAGACTAAATTAATGATGTTTTTGACCTCTAAAGTTGAACCAAAAAAATGTCCTGATATTTTATCATTGCAAGGCACTAAAATTGAATGTGTTATGTGTTCTAATATCTGGGCATTGTATTGGATAGTCAGTTAAGTGTTAAAGTGCATATTGACAAAATTAATTTCCAAAACTTAAGCAAAACTTGGTTTTTATTACAGAAACAGAACGTTATTTTCATTTAATGCTAAAAACTTGATGTAGTTTTCCATAGTGCCTTAAGTTTATTACTGGGGTGTAGCTATCAACACACATCACTGCATTTGTATATGAATGAGAGGCAGAGTTACCATCCTTGCATACCCGAAGAAGTTTTAATTGGTATTGGTTTTATTTATAAGTCGGTAAATCTGGGTGTCATCTGCCCTACTGTGATAGGCAATTTGGTTCTTTTCTAGTTTATTGACTTAGAAGGAGAGCCAGATCTACCAAGCGTAAACAAAGAAGCGGTGCAAAGAATTGAGCCCCTCGTGGGGATCTTCCACTTGAGGACTTATGAGCTCCCCTATCGCTAGAACCACAAAACAACAAATAAATAAAAATGTAAAGCTTTGCAAAGATAAGAGAGAACACTGTTTTCTGCTGTCTCGTTTTCCTGTCCACTTGAACTTGGTGGATCGAATCAAAACATAAACCGAAACTAAGCATTTTTTCGTTTTGTTAATCTGTCATTGAGTTAAGTGCAACAACATTTAGTGCTAGGCCAATATAGGTTATTCCTTTTTATGTAAGCCTATAGATTCTTTTTCTGTTTATCATCCATTCGACAAGCGTCTAACGCTCGAGACGAAGCGTGTTAAGACAATCCCCTTTTTTTTGTTATATTTTCCAAGATTCTTACGACTTCATGACATCCTAGATAAAAACTACTATGCATGAGCCCCATTGAACGAAGGTTCCGTCGCTCAAGTTGTTATATCCTATGAATGAACAATTCACACAGGCATGAGCGGCGGGCAATTTCACACTGTGGATTGCGTCCACCATTACATTGTGCATATCTGAATTCCTGTGGGGTTGACAGCCACATTTCAAATATTAAATGGAAACGGTAAAATAATTTTATTAAGTCAGTTAATAGCGGATTTCATTTCTTTCCTATTTTGTTTGGAACTATAAAAATTTGATCTTCATTTCTGGTTCTGTCTTCCTGGTCAACCATTCCCATTCATTTCTGGTTTTTCCCTTTTTATTGCCTTGAACCGGTTCAGAGCCCTGGGGACTAATATTAATCTGTTTAATTTTTTTATTCCGAGGTCACCGTAACCAACCCAGATCCAGTTCCCCGTGTCCAGACCGATAGTGGATCAGCTCCTAGAGATTCATGGTAAGGGCCATCCATATAATTAAACCATTCTTAAATATTGAACGTTTATTGCACAAAGGTCCCAAAAACAAACTTACGATTAGATGATTTTCTTCACAAAACTTGGCTATCTGTCCGTTGACAATAATGCAGGTGGAAATTCCCTGGAGCAGGAATGTGATGGGCACGCAAAAACTGTGATAAAGGCGCTATATGGTCTGGAATTAACGTGATGTTTTGGAATCACGTGTGAATGACCTTTTAAAAACGGTTGGTTTGTCACTTGTGCAACATCTCGAGCATTTTTGTTTTCTTGCACAGGTTTCACTAATTAATATCATTACTTTGAGGATTAGGGCGATTTCACTTTTGATTCTTCCCACCGCCGCAATAGAGTTTGTCGAATCATTTTTAAGAATGCTTCAAGCAAGACAGTCAAGGACTGCGTTTCATTTACAAACTCAAGACCAGGCAATTTATGAGTCGTTGTATTGTTAATAAAACAAAATCCACAAATAATCCACAGTGACTCCAGTCCACCAATAAATACTTGTGAAGCAAAAAGGCTATGTTTTGTAAGAAACGAATTACATTTAAAGAGAATTTAACTTAAATTTATGGAGTCCATAATCCATATTAAATCCAAGTGAAAAAAGTTGTTGTCATCTTGAATCAGGAAAGAATGTTAGAAAATCACAGGATCAGCACTACTTATTATTTAAATAGTATTATTAAAATTATGGATACTTTTTTGGCCAGAAGAAACATTTTGGAAGTTAAAAACTTCTTGTTTATTATTGTGATATTTTATCAGCTCTGGGACTTTCATTCTGATGCCACCCATTTACTGTCAGCGGATCCATTTGTGGGTTGCAAGTGATGTAATGCTGACATTTATTTCCATAATCTTTTCCAATATGAGAAACTAAAAACGCCATAAAAAAAAGAGAGATTTTTATGAATATCCTCTATTATTTGAGTGATATAAAGGGTTTGGGGGGGCCCTTTATAAATGACAGGAATTGTCCTATCACAGACAAACTGTCAAATGTTAATTGTAAATTGGTGATATGGTAGATGAAACTCTACATTCCTTATCAGCCTTCCATTGGCTATGCATTCAGAAAGGGGGTGTCCGCATTTGTTAATGCATAAACCTACAGGTCCAGAGGAGAATCAAATGTAATCAAATCAAGCTGAAAGGGGGGAGCCACCTAAATTCAAAGCTGTACTATTTGCAACGACGAGCACTGTTTGGTATCGTGTTAAAGTTGTCAGGATGGGGTCTTTTGCAAATGTGTGTTTTTGTTGCTGGTTTGCGTGTGGTGTTTGATCTGAGGACTGCTTTTGGAAGTTTGAGATCAGTCAAGTCCAAAAAGCAAGAAGCCTTCTAGCATATCCATCTATCAGCGTGCCTGCCTTTTTCCTTCTGAAGGGCTCCTGGAAGACGTTGCAGAAGGCTTACTCCTTCCAAGAGCCTCTTGGTGTTCATGGAGAAACAGGTGTTGCAGGGTCCAGTGAAGCCTTTAGACTGGAGGTTTCTATTTGTTCCGAGAGGTGCCGAGCAAGATGGCAGTGGACTTCCATTTGAGGCAACCTGTGACACTCTGTGCAGTAGCTATTCAACGCGTGAGAACCGATTCATAGTGGAGGTACAACAGGACTTGTTCAGCAATGGTCAACTGATCCAGCCATCCTGGTCTGGACTTTGGGAAGATGTCCTGTTGTCGGCTTCAGTCCCAGGCTCTAAGGTGCTCTTCTTTATGGATGGAATGAACGGCAGACTGCAACAGTGTGTTGATGGTAAGAGCTGTTGTTGCGTTACTGGATTTATTGTACACTACTAAAAATGGATCCTTGTTTTGGTATCACCGTTCCCTGAACCTATACAACATCCATGGGATGGTTCTTTTATGTGTGAAACACTTGATAACCAATCACTCAGGGGTAAACTAAGTTAAGTACATGACTTGCTAAGACCCCTTTTGGAATGGGTTTCTTTTTTGAGTGAACCCTCTTGGTAACCAATCATCATTCTCCTATAGATGACCCAGGATGAGTTGTCTACACACTTTGCTCTTACCTACAACTCCTGAGGGCCGTGCGGCCTCCGATTATCCGTCAGGATGGTGCAGTCAGTGGTGTTCACATGCTCATTATCAAAGTAAAGTGACCTTGTGACTTGTGGCAGTGCTTAGTGGGGGTGGACTGGAAGCCCATTTAATTGGTAACGTCTTGAATGGCAGGGTTTCATAATGTCAGCATAATGCTTGAGCCAACTTGGGTCCCTTATGCCTCCAACAGCGGTGGTGAGAGTCTTGCTGTTCTCCCCTTAAGCTCATAGTGTTTGTGCAAATTTCTCTAGACGTTCTGCTTATGAACGTAGGCTGTGCCTAAATTGTCTTTCCCCTCCTTGCAGATGACTGTCCTATGAGAGCCCTTCAACTCTTACTTCCTGGGTGACATTATTAATATTGATGCATTGTGAAGTGTACAACACGTCCCTCTGCGTGTTTGTGGACGCGCTGTGTGGCCACCCAGTCCCTGATTGAACGCCCTTTGCCGAGAATTTGTTCATTGAGAATCATGGGTTGTTCATGTCCCCCAGGCCTGCAGAGTTGATTTCGCTAACCACTTTGTCCTCTGAGAACTGTATTTTTTATTTTTTTCTTCTCTTTTTGAAGATGTCTTGTGGATGCCAAGGTCCCTCTTCCAGCTCACGCTTCTCCTTTCGATCCCAGGAAACAAAATCTGGTTCAGCTGGAGCCTTCATGTTCCAGGGGGGATCCAGTCCTTCCCGTATGTATTGAGTGTTTGAAAATGATCGCTCCCATTGTGCGCTCTGGTTTGTGACTCCTACAGTGGTGTCTCTTGAGATCTACATAACTTGTCCTGAAGGCCCCTCATTTGCTTCTGCCCCTAGTGATGTGCTCCACAAAATCCCCGTTCCTTTGCCAATGGGTAAGTTCATACACTTAAGAATATATTAAATTTGTTGCCAGTCTGACTTTCCCGCATTGCAGGTGCTTGCTGCTGATTGGCACCACCAGTTTGCCGTTGCTGTGCTCCACATGTGGTCTTGATGTGGAATTGCTGCTTCTCCTTCTGGATGTAGAAGGTGCTTTTAAGCTTGGTTTTTGCACACTTCAAGCACGTTAACGCTGTCTGCTCTTTCTCGGTGTTCGTGGGAGGGAAGCCTCACTCGGTCCGTATTGGTCAAGAGCAGACAGAAGACTTTAGCTGTTCTCATAAATGTGGGGGCAAACTTATTGTTTCTGGTTTTTTTTTTTTTGTTCTTGTCTAGTTTAACCAATTGACTTGAGTGCTGTAAGAGGTGGAAGCGGGTAGGCTACTGTACCTGTTCTCTTGCCAAAAGAAAGTCTCCCGCCCGCAAGTACCTGATGAGCGCCCTTCGAGATATTTGTTCATTGAGAATCATGGGTGTGTTCATGTCACCAGATGCTGCAGAGTTGATTTGAGTAACCACTTTGTCCTAGGGGGACTGTATTTTTATTTTTTCTTATTTTTTTAGATGTCTTGTGGATGCCAAGGTCACTGCTTCCAGCTCTCAAGGCTTCATGCCTCGATCCCAGGAAGACAAAATCCGGTTCCAGCTGGAGGCCTTCATGTTCCAGGGGGGATCCAGTCCTTCTGTATGTATTGAGGTTTGGAAAATGATCGCCCCATTTGCTCTGGTTTTGTGACTCCTTACCAGTGGTGTCTCTTTGGTAGATCTACATAACGTGTGTCCTGAAGGCCACTCTTGCTTCTGCACCTAGTGATGTGCTCCACAAATCCTGTTCCTTTGCCAATGGGTAAGTTCATACCACTTAAGAATACATTAAAGTTGCCATGTCTGACTTTTCGCCTTGCAGGTGGCTTGCTGCTGATGGGAACCACCAGGTTTGTGGTTGCTGTGACTCCACATGTGGTCTTGATGGTGGAATTGCTGCTTCTCCTTCTGGAGGTAGGAAGATGCTTTTAAGCTTGGTTTGACACTTCAAGCACTTAACTCTGTCTGCTCTTTCTAGGTGTTCAGTGGGAAGGGAAGGCCTCACTGGGTCCTGTAGTGGTTCAAGAGCACAAAGAAGATTTTAGCTGGTTCTCAATAAATGTGGGGGGCAAACTTATTGTTTCTGGTTTTTCTTGTCTAGTTTAACCAATTGACTTGAGTGCTGTAAGAGTGGGGGAAGCGGGTTAGTCCTACTGTACCTGTTCTCTTGCCAGAAAGAAAGGCTCCCTTTTCTCGTTAGGGAAGTTAATATTAACCCTTTTAAAGAGACCTGTTGTGCTCCCTCTGTAGAGTACCGTAAAGGTGGAATACATTGCCCATGATGCTGTAAAGGGAATTCTGTTAATTGGAATTTGTGCTAAGAGTTCTGCGTGAACATCCACTGCAGATATTTTGCATGCATCTTATGCAGTGGACTTGTGTTGGTAGCTTCAAATGAGCAGTCTAATTTCTCCTTGCATCCCCAAATAGATTTGATCAGTTAAATTTGTTTCCCAATCTTCCTTGTTATCTCGCCTGTTTCTGAATCAGTGTTCAATAAAAATCGCGACTCCCAGTTTTCAACCTATCAACGGTGGCACAACATTTTCCACTTCTGGAATTTTCCACCTTCAGATGGGTTATTTATAGGTTTTACATTTTGTTAGGAAAATGGCATGCATCTTGAGTTTAATATCTGGTGTGCCAAACTTGCAGAACCTCTTACTGATATAAAGGTTTTCATGCAGTAGCAGTTATAATTCTGAAACATCATTGACCTAAATAACACTCAAATTGAATTGTTGTCTGGAATCTGTGGATGACCATTTTGAAAACTGTTGGTTTGTCACTTGTGCAACATCTTGGGCTATTTGTTTCTAGCACAGTTTCCATATTAAAGGGATACTCCACCCCAAAATGAAAATTGCCATCACTTACCCCCATGTCGTTCCAAACCCTCGTAAGAGCTTTGTTTGTCTTCGAACAAAATTTAATATATTTTGGATGAAAACCAGGAGGCTTGTGACTGTCCCATAGACTGCCAAGTTAAATACACTGTCAAGGTCCAGAAAAGTGTTTTCTACGTAAATTTACGCTTTGATTTGGAAGAAAACCGTGCATCCTTGTCATGGCTGGCAATAGTGTATGCAGAAGTGTTAATTTCGTTAACAAAGACGACGATGAAATATTCGTTAAACACTTTTTTCTGTGACTAAGATGAGACATTGACGAGCTAAAAATAATATCTGATGACGAAATTATGACAATTTATGCTACGTCTTTAACTAGACGAGACTGGACTATAATGTTATTTGAGGACTACCGGACATTCAAAATGCATCCTATAGGCTATTGTCCTTCAAAATGTGCGTCCCTGTCATTGGATTGTGATCGGATAAGGGCCGTTTGCATATCTAGTCAGTATAGCATCCCAGTGGATTGATAGGCTAATAAAACGCAAAACTAGCGATCTGAAACAATGGCCTCAGGACCTGAAGGGGTAGGGATAAGGTAACCAGACGTCCCGTTTTTCCAGGGAGTCACAATTAGCTTTGTCGATTAACTTAAAGTTAGTGAAGGTGGGATAGGCGAGAATCATGCTGATAGAAGTGTTATCTCTCTCGCGTTTCCACTTCCCTCAGTTCTCATATGGAGCGTCTGCGATTAGTTCTCAGCTCAAAACACACAACAGTCCAAATGTTTATCGTGTAGAGTATCTCACGTAAATACAGTAGATTAAGTGAACGTGAACAGGTGGGTGAAAACTGAACATGTCAGTACTTCATGCATGCCTTCTGTCTTAAAAGGACAGCATTCCAAATTAAATAGCTATCTGTCATTAATGTTAACCAACCAAAGATGTTAAATATATACATGTTAAGTAAAACCTACTGTATCTGAAAAATGAGTTTAATTTGTATCTCTATTGTATTTGTCTTATTGTGCTTTTTAAAAAAAAAAAAAAAAAAATATATATATATATATATATATATATATATATATATATATATATAGTACATATAAACGTTTGGAAACATTACTATTTTTAATGTTTTTGAAATAAGATTAGTCTCTTCTTAATGCTTTCAAGCCTGCATTTATTTGATCAAAAATACAGAAAAAAACAGTAATATTGTGAAAATATTATTCCAACTTAAAATAATAGTTTTCTATTTGAATATACTTAAAAAAAATAATTTATTCCTGTGATGCAAAGCTGAATTTTCAGCATCATTACTCCAGCCTTCAGTGTCACATGTAACATCCAGTCTATCACATGATCATTTAGAAATCATTCTAATATTCTGATTTATTATGAGTGTTGGAAACAGTTCTGCTGTCTAATATATTTGATGAATAAAAGGTTAAAAAATAACTGCATTTATTCAAAATTAAAAAAAAAAAAATTCTAATAATATATATTCTAATAATATTTTTTCTTTACTATCACTTTTTATCAATTTAACACATCCTTGCTGAATAAAAGTATTGATTTTATTTAAAAAAAAGAAAGAAAGAAAAAATTACTGACCCCCCCAAATTACTGACCAGTAGTGTATATTGTTATTACAAAATATTTATATTTTAAAAAACATAGCTTCTTTTTTTATTTTTATTTTTTTTTTTTACTTTTTATTCATCAAAGTATCCTAAAAAAAAAGTATCACATGTTCTGAAAAATATTAAGCAGCAGAACTGTTTCCAACTTTGAGAATGAATCATCATATTAGAATGATTTCTAAAGGATCATATGATAATAATCCTAAAAATTCAGCTTTGCATCACAGAAATAAATGATAATTTAAAGTATAATAAATTTAAAAATGATTATTTTAAATTGTAATAATATATCATAATATTACATGTTTTTTTTCTGTATTTTTGATCAAATAAATGCAGGCATGATGAGCAGAAGAAACTTCTTTCAAAAACATTAAAAATAGTAATGTTTCCAAACTTTTGGTCTATACTGTGTATATATATATATGTATATATATATATATATATATATATATATATATATATATATATATATATATATATATATATAATATATATAAATATAAATAAAATGTGTTTTATAAGTTGCTCCTTTTTCACTTAAATTATGACAGTTTTCATTTTTTGTGTGAACTATCCCTTTATTCAAGTTTTTCCAAATTCAGTCCTTGGTTCAAATTTCTCATAAGCTTAATTGATTTGGTCTAAAGAGAGAATTAATGATTATTTTTAGTTTAAAGACTACATATAAAAATAGCTACCAACATAAATTTTGGTGACTACAGTTTGGCTAAAACTATTGACTAAACGTAATGACTAAAAGTTGACAAAAATGCAATCACTTTTCATTGACTAAAACTCAAATGACTAAAAAAGTGACTAAGACTATTAAGCATTTTCATCTCAAGATGAAGACTAAGACTAAATCAAAAATGCCTGCCAAAAATTAACACTGGTACACAGTTTGCCTTCAGCAGGTGTTTTCCAAAATGGTGTGTGACGGGTGATGTGGGGAGAGACAGAGGAGACCACTTGTTGAATAAAGTTGTTATTTTTGTTTTATTCATGTACAAAGTGTTCTCGTCACTTCATAACATTACGGTTGATCCACTGACGGCAGATGGATTATTCTGATGATACTTTTCTGGACCTTGATGGTGTGTTTTACAAGCCTCCAGGTTTTCATCCAAAATATGTTAAATTGTGTTCGGAAGGCGAACAAAGCTGCGGCATAATAGCTAAAAGCGGACTCTGTTTGTTTTGTGTGAAGCCTTGGTATTTCTAACTGACTCGATCCTAATGATCTGAGGTGGTCTGTTAGGTTTATATTCAGTGAGCATAGGGATGGGCAGTATTTCAAATACATGTATTTGAAATACAAAATTGTATTTGTGCTTTGACATGACTTCTGAAACTAAGGTCTGTCTCCAGAATCACACCAAGATTCTTGACTTGATTTTTAGTTGTTTGACCCCTAGTGTCAAGGTATGCATTCACCTTGAGAACTTCATCTTTGTTTCCAAATGCAATGACTAGTTTTCTCTTTGTTTAACTGAAGAAAATTCTGGCACATCCAACTATTAATTTCATCAGTGCATTGGCAGAGGGAGTCAATGGGGCTGAAGTCATTTGGAAATAAGTCTAGGTAAATCTGGGTGTCATCTGCATAGCTGTGATTGGCAATTTCATTATTTGACTTAGAGGGGAGTATATACAGGCTAAACAAGAGCGAGTGCAAGAATGAGCCTCGTGGGACTTCCACTTAGACTTATGCTCCCCTATACTCACAAAACAACAAATGTATATATGTTTATATATATATAAATAAAATGTAAAACTGTTTAAATTTTCCTTTCCTTTAACTTTTGGATCGCATCACAATAAAGTGAAAAACCCAATATAGAAACTCTGCACTGTTTTTTCCATTTGATTATCTGTCAATGATTTAAGTGAATCTGAATTGGTTGGACAAATGGAAAGATAAAAATAGTTTTATTAAGAAGTTATGGCCATTTCAAATTTTCTATTCTGTTTGGAACTATAAAATTGAATTTGATGTTTTTAGATTTCCATTCCCTTAGAACAGTTCAGAGCCCTGGCTAAATATTAAAAAATCTATTTAATTTTTAATCCGAGGAGTCACCGTAACCACCCCAGATCCAGTCCAATACTCCAGACCACAGATAGTGGATCAATCCCTAAGGGATATGCCATGAAGTAGGGCATCCTTATAATTAAACCATTCTAAATATTGACGTTTATTGCAAAGTCCAACTAAATTAGCTGGAATTTTTCTTCACAAAACTGGCATCCCGTCCGCTACCAATGCAGGTGGAAATTCCTGGAGCAGGGGATGTGATGTCACGCCTAACTGTGATAAAGGCCTATATGGTCTGGTTTGTCAAAAAGCTTTGTTTGTAAGAAACAAATTAATTTAAGGAATTTAACTTAAATTATGGAGTCCATAATCCATAT
>NC_056613.1:2436747-2487289 GCF_018340385.1 Cyprinus carpio | reverse complement strand
TAGGATCTGAACCATCTTAACCTGTTAGCCAAGCACCCCCCATTATATGGACTCACAGCTGAAAATGACCTACCTAACTTAAAATTGTAATAGTTCCTGACTTCAGGTGTGCTACACACACAATTTTGAGTATCTTTGGAAAGAAGACCCTTCACCTTTACTGTCCACCATCCAGAGCTTGATAATGCCTCAAAAAAAGATAAAAAGCTATAGGCACTGGGGGCTGCCTTTGAAAAAAAAATGTACTTACACTATGAATGTTTTTTTATTTCATATAAAAATATTTTACCAAAATGTATTGAAGGGTTCTACAAACCATTTTAGTCATTAAACATACCACTGCATAGTTTTTCAATTCTAAAACAATAGACAGAGAATCTAGGAAATGCGTTATAAGTGTTTTATTTGAGCACTAGAAAGTACAACAAGAATAATTTGAGTAATAATAAAAAGAATAAAAAAAAAAGAAAAATTACTATGTATGCAAATTAGCAGTACTTCCTGAGATTGTTAGAAATACAGCATTTACACTAGGGCTGTAGACGGCGTCGCGTGACAACCGCCTCACTGCGGTGGTCGGCTGCCACCGGCGGTAAGTGCCGCGGTGACGTCACGCATTCTATAACAAGCATAATCACGAACTTTGTATAAAAAGTGTAACAGCAGTAATAGCTGCAAATTGTTTTATTTAGACTAGGTTTGAGCGCGCAGAAAAAAAATACAGTTTATGCATTCAAGCTATTTTTTTAATTTTACATGTTGGTCAACCGAAATATTGCATTGCCGATCTGGAGCCATCTCCATTCATATCACCCATCTGCGTTTATACAAAGTTCCATGATGCATCGCGCCTGGCTGGTCAGGGTTTGGTGAGGGGTTTCCTCAAACTGACCAAATACAAACAACGAGACGTGATAAATGAAAGATGTTAACAAGAAATGTGGCGAAACGATTCCTATTTCAAAGTGAGAGTGCGCGTGTAGATGAGGAGCTTTAATGCGCCCCTTGGTCTTGCAGCCGGAACAGTGAACCGTGTCTACACGGGACGACACCGTCGCAGATCGCAACAGGTTGAGTCTGTCTGGCTTATCTACACAGGACATTTTGAACTCTGTGTCAGTAACTCATAAATAGAAAGAGGCAGTTTACTGTCAGGGATTTCGCATGTCGTGTCGTGCCGCATCCAGTGTAACATCACTGATTATAATGAGGCTACTTTGGCACTGCGGATCAGGCCAGCCTCCACTTTGAAAAACATGGTCATTCCAGCGCCCGCGTTATTTTTTTGCTGGGCGCATATACTACTAGATTACTGGTAATGGCGTAAAACCCAGATCAGACGAAAGTCATCTTTTGAGCAATTCTCCACACAGTAATGAATGAATGAAGGAATGAATTAAAAATGGTCTGATATGAATGACATAAATAAATAAATAATTTTTAAAAAAGGTCTTATATTAAATCAATACATTTAATAAATTAATTCATTCATTAAAAAGGCCTGATATGAATGATATATAAATAAATAAATAAATAAATAAATAAGTTTAAAAACGGCCTGATAACATGAAAATTATTTTCATTTAATAACAATATTACATGTAGAATTTCCAAGTAATATGAAAACAGCTGTCTGGTGAGAAATAAAATAAAAACCTAGCATTTTTAAACTCACATAGTTATAAAAGAAAACTTCCTGTTTGCCCCCAAAAAGTTAAACTTTAGATAATCAGTTACACCACTCAGGTTTTCATTCCCCCCAGGACTGTCAATCATATATGAACAGTTTGTCTTTGATTTCAGATAGCTCTAAAGAGGAAAATCCCCTGTTTCTACAAACCAGTTTCAATTCAGATTGACAGTTCACTACCCCAGGGTGTCCCTCAGCCAATTTCTGGACGATCTGATGTTGCATTTACATAATAAAAAAAAATCTCATTTCACCTGTTCTGCCTGTGATTTTAAATAGCTCTAAAAACAAAGCGCCCTATTTCCACAGAGTAATTTCAATTCAGATTCATAGTCCAGTACCCCAGGGTGTCCCTCGGCCAGATTCAGAACGATCTGATGTTGCGTTACATAAGAAAAGCCCTCCAAAATCTCATATTTCACCTGTTCTGCCTGTGATTTTAAATAGCTCTAAAAGCGAAACTCCCTGTTTCCACAGACTAATTTCAATTCAGATTCATAGTCCAGTACCCCAGGGTGTCCCTCGGCCAGATTCATAGCGATCTGATGTTGCATTACATAATAAAAGCCCTCCAAAATCTCACTATTTCACCTGTTCTGCCTGTGATTTTGAATAGCTCTAAAAGGAAACTTTTGACTAAACTCGACCCATTAATACATGCTAACCAGAGGTCACTCTCGTTTGTAATCGTGACATAAATAAAATCACATGATATGACATGATAAAATCAACATGCATCTACACTATCGCGGTGCAGTATTTCCCACAGCCTTACACTGTTTTTTGGCTCCTTATAATTTATATATATATATATATATATATATATATATATATATATATATATATATATATATATATATATATATATATATATAGGGAGCTGCGATGTGTAATGTCATTAAGCATTGATATCAGCTGATGTACAGAATCCACGATAGTCACATCGCAGGAGGATGTAGGCTGTCATAGTTGATCCGTTATTCATTAACCCCGTCGGGCCCAGCTGCTCCCCGGCCTTGACGAATGTGATTCATGGATTAATTGCACAGCTTAACCATCATAGAGTGAAAGTTTATCATTTGTGCATGCGTTTTTAAGTCCTGTCAGTTTAACAGGGCATATATAAGAACGAAAGCAGAGAGAGAGAGTGAGTGTTTCAGCTATAGCTACTGTATGGAAGTGAGGTTTGGGGTCCACTCCAGTGATCAGAGCTACACTAGATGGGACAGACATCCAAATAGAAGCTTTCCCTACACACAGAATTCTGCAAAATGATTCTAAAATTACAAAGAAAAAACACCCAATAACGCATGTAGGGGCAGAATTAGGCGATTCCATTGATTATCAATATGCATAATAATAATATAAATCGCAGCCTGCAAAACCACGAAAGTAAATATCAAAGAAATAATACAGTTAAACAAGAAAGTAGCCTGCACAAAGGCAGGATTAATGAGCAGCACAGCACAGCGCGGATTATGGATATTATTCATTATAATCAATCTGTGGGATGCTACACTGGATGCAGCACTATAATGACATGATTAAATCTCTGACAGTAAACTGTCTCTCGGCCCTATTTAAGGGAGGTACTGACACAGAGTCTAGATGTCCTGTAGACACTAGATAAACCTGTTGCGACGCTGGTGTCGTGCATCCGGTGTAGACACGGGTTGACTGAAAAAAAAATTGTCCATTTGGGAAGGTGTGCGGGGCAGATTGGCGATGCGTTGGTGTAGTGTTTGGTTTCTTAACAAGGTCCATCGCTTCTCAAGACAAAATCAATTTGTGTTGAATGCATAAACTGTATTTTCCTACATTCAATCCCTGCCAATTTAAAATGTGGACCCACCTCGATTTTTTGCTCACTTATGGCGTACAGATGTGATCTGTTCTATGACAGTGTAAACGGAAAAAACGCGATGCATCTCGGATATCTCAAGATTGGTTTCAGGCCTCATCTATATGTGGAAGTAAATTCGGATATAAATCGATATAAAGCAATCGCGGCTGTCATGTAAACAGGCAGATCGGATTTTCTGAGGCATGTGCATTCTATGCGTCATTAAAACTGGCGATAATTTGGTACTTCTGCGCCTGTTTAAGCGACGTCATATGTGACCTGTGCTGGAAAAAAGTGTAAATTCATACGGGCTATTTTGAGCTAGAGGCAAAAAAACCTTTTATTTGTACATTTTCTGAGAGGATTACAGCTTTTTCTCGCTTTCGCTTCTCAGCATGACTGTCATCGAAGTCGTGCGTGCATACAGTAACGACACTTCCGACGCACGTGTGATCCCAATAAATACACACATATACAGAATTACAGTATTTCAGAATTCAACGCAAACATAATCTGCTCTGTCTTAAGTGAGCGCTTGGGGAACTGTTGGGGGAAAAAATCTGATGTGTAACATAATATTAGATCCATGCATTACAGTAGGCTATAGGAAGTCTGTAAAGATTGTATCAATGTGAATCTAAAAATAAAAGAAAAGAGGGAATCACTTTCGCTGCACTTCATTGAACTGCTTTTGTAGTTTTAATAATCAATTTATTTATGTAATGAACACACTTAAGCTATTTTTTTATATATGATTGTTTTTCAAATGAATGTTCTAGTTTAAGATATAAAATGATAAAGGTAATGCATTATTTGTTTCTTTCTAGGCTATTTGTTCTACCGGTTTTTTTTTTTTTTGTATCTGTTCTTATTTATAATAGTAAAGATAAAAAAAAAAAATCTGTAATTAATAAGACGGAGGACTTCACTATTGACTTCAAATGGGTGTGACTCATTTTGTGTCCGATTCCAACAAATAAAATTTTTGAGGGTCTTTTGATGGAGAATTAAATTCTTTTACCACTTTTTCATATTGCTCATTGTGACTCATTTTGTCAGCACAAGCCACATTATTCTCATGAGGAAGCACATGGGGAGGCGGTAAATGACAACAATGCATGCCTGATGTTTCAGATGGTATAGCAAGTGTAAACACATGAATCGGATATGGGTCACAATTGAAAGAATGATGTAAAACGGACAGCCAAAAAAAAATCAGATATAGGCAACAAATCAGAATTGGGAATCAAGACCTGCAGTGTACACGAAGCCTAAAGGAAATGCTGTGTATGGCTTTTGAGGTAATTTGTAAAATTACCATAGACTTAAAGTCTAAATAAAACAAATTGCAACTATTACTGTTATTACACTTGTATACAAAAACAAGTGTGTGAGAGTGTGAAGTCACGTGCACCACTGCCGGTGGCAGTAGACAACCGTGGGTGGGCAACCGACCAATTTTGTTTTTAAAATTGACAGGGAATATGTGCAAGGTTTTGAGAACTTTTAAAAATGTTTTGTGAACTTCTTGACAAAGCCATTTTATTTACAATACATTATATTTTCAGTTCCGGCCCCTGCCATGACCTTCATATTCTTATAAAGTTTTTCATTATGCATCTAAATTGTTGTACATTTCTGTTCTTTGTTTCAGTAATACTGCCAGTAAAATGAGTCGGAAACGAAAGCATCTCCAGAACCAAGCTGTGTTTCTGTGAAGAGTGACGCGATCCATGGACCATCCACCTAAACTCAGTGGATGGAGCAGTGACCCCTGACCCTGGAGTGAGTGCAATATACTTTCACTGCTAAAGTGAGAGGCTGGGGCCGGTGAGGGCTTGAACACCACGGGCCAGGGCCGGGTTAGGGCTGGAATTTTTGCCCGAAAAGCAGGGCTCTGGTGTATATATTTATCTCCGGTGATAAGATGCATTTGGGTGAGTTTACTTTGCTTGCAGTAAGAGTTATGCTTCATTGTAGTAATTAACGTGATTATCTCTCTTCAAGCAGCCTTGAGCAGTACAAACAAAATGCAGAATCATTACTAACTTCATGACTGGGACTGTCATATACAGCGTATGCGATTTGTGTGAAAAAAAACAGAGGGGTGGGGGGTGCTTTTAAAAAATTTTTTGAAATGAAATGTTTTTAATATGACGGAAATTGTATTTAGTGTTATCTCAGTTTAATAAAAAAACTAGGGCTGCCAAATGATTAATCACTTCATTAATCACATCTCAAAATAAAAGTTTTGTTTACATAATATATGTATGTAGTATTAGGTAGAGAGCTTATTATGTATATATAAATACACACACATAAATTATATATTTAGAAAATATTTACATGTATATACATTTATATATTTATATTCTTATATTTTATATTATATATAAATATATTTAATATATAAACATAACATATTCTTCTTAAATATATACATGCATGTGTGTGTATTTATATATACATATAAATATATACAGTGGGACTCCTAATGGCGGCAGATGACGTCACATTAATTAGCATATTTATGACGTCATGACGTCGGGTTTGCGTTCAGCACCTCGATCTGTTCTAAGGAGGAGCCCGAAGATGGCGGAATGAATAGCCGCAACGTTACGAGCTCTCGGCATCAAACCGGTTTTAAAGCACATATTGACCGCCAGCCTCTGCAAATGCAGCTGAAATAATTTACAAGAACAGATTAACACTAACTCTCAGTGAAAGACAAAACGAACACAACGATAATGCCAAGAAAGTCCGGACAGAAGCAGTCCTAAGCGACTCATATCCAACGAGGAGGGGGCTATCTGCTTAGCTAGCGACCACGAGTTTACCAACGACGGAATGGATTGCAACCAGCAACACGCCTCGAAGAAGAAATTTCCGCCCTTGCCCATAACGCCAAAGTAAGCCTCCGCTTCATAAGAAACCAACGTTTACTAGAGAACCGGGGTGCGGCTCCTGACGATGCAGTTCGCTCCTTTGCTTGAACTTATTAACAACATGATCGACACCCTCGAAAAAATGTGTGAATCTGTACGCGGCGACATTAAAGTCTTAAATTGCAAAAGGTGTTAACATTGAGAAGATAAGTGCAATAGGGAAACTAGGAGATGCGTTGAAAACCATGAACCGGGTTAAGTGAGCTGGAGCTATACAGGCCTGCCGGTGGACCTGCGGCTCCAAGGGCTGGCAGAGGACAGTGAGGGAGGATGTGCCGTGCCCGATAACCAGTGTTTGTCAGGCTATTCTTCCGTAGAAAAGGAAAGCCGCCCTGCTGCTATAGACGTCGCGCACCGGTCGGGAAAACTTCGGCAAGATCAGACGAAACCTAGAGGCGTTGTCATGAGATTTATCTCTCGAAGATACAGGGGCTGCAGTGTTTGGAAAAGCAGCAAAAAACAACTCTTATCCTCCAGACCACGGTCTTCGCTTCTCAGAGGGACTTAACCCAAAGGAGGACAGAGAGAGAACAGACAAAAACTGTGGCCGCACATAAAGAAAGCTCGGGGATGAAGGAAAAACGGCCCTACTTCGTCGGAGGAGGGAGGAAAAGGATACGTGAACGGTTCGGAAGTTCATCTGTGATCTGTCATGCTTACGTTCAGAAGGTTTGTCTTAAGATGTGCCTCGTGTTCAGGTCGTTCCAGGTTAATTACTCTGATTGTTTTATCTCGGGTATTAAATTTTGTGTTACTTAGATAGCAGGTGAAGTTCCTGCTGTTCAAAAAAAAAAAAATAAAACGGGGGGTAACGTTTATAAATCTTTATACGTCTCTTACTTATACGGTTATATCATATTGAACATTATTCTTTTTGAGTGATGTTAAGGTTATATTATGGTGCTGAGTTATAATGTTAACAAAATATGGTTGCCGATCTCGACAGCCCCTGTTCTTATCATCACTAGTATAAGCTATTTAACCAATGCTTTTCTAAGGTTAGTTCTTTATCTTTCATAGTTCTTATTTTGTCCTTTTTAATGTTGTCATTTGTCTCACTAAATGCCAGGGGTCTTCGTAATAGTGTGAAGAGAAAAGCATTATTTTGTTCGCAAAAACAATTCAAGTCAGACTTTTGTTTATTTTCAAGAATCTCACTCTAATGAGAACGATTCTAACTTTTGGGAGGTCTCAATGGGGAAAAGACTATATGGCTCTCCCACGGAACAGAGCGGTCAGCTGGGGTAGCCTCTTTAAATAAACAGGTTTATGGAAATGTCTTGACCACACAATGTGACCTAGACGGTCACTTTTATTTGCCAGAGGTATTGAACACAATGATTCAACCTACTTAGTTTCTAATATCTATGGGTACAATACCAAGAAAGAAAAATGTGTAACCTTTTGTTGTCATTGAAATATTTTTACAGGTTGGTTGGTTAGATTCCCAAATGCGTTTATATTGTTAGGAGGGTGATTTTAACATGTATTCTAGAAGGTTCTATAGATAAAAAGTCCACCGCTCTCAGCCTTACAATCAGACTCATACTTGACTGACTTTATAGAAGATTTAAACTGATAGACTTATATGGACCGAGAGAGTAGAGAATCCTAATAGCAGATTGTATACCTGGAGTAATCAAATCAGGCTCTAGGCAATCACGACTGGACTATTGGCTTATATCTGACAGTTTAAACAAGGATATGTTGATGTTAGCATCTGCCCTACTCCCTTAACTGATCATAAAGCTATTTGCATATCTCTTAATATCTCAGCTGGTTCTCACTTACCACACACTCAAGTTTATTTGGAAGCTTAACTGTTTTTCTGCACTGCAAAATGGGATCGTCCAATATAAGCATTAAGGATATGATTTTCACTTTATTGGTCTAAAGCAAACAAAGAAAACTGTGTCGGGCTCAATTAGGGACCTGCTCAAAAAATGAGATAGGAAAATATTTAAGAAAGTTTGGTGCTGAAGCAGTCAAAGACAGGAAAAGCGGAGGAGGAGGAAGTTAAAGATTGTCCTCTAAGTATTACAAATTTATTCCTGCAGAGATTTTTGACTCCCTAACAAAGGAAGAAAAAAGAAGGGTTATCTTACTCACAAATCAAACTTTAATGAAATGTATCGCCAAAAAAAAAAGCAAAGGGTGCCTTTATCATGGTCTCGCTCTAAGTGGTTAGAAGAAGGTGAAACAACTCCAACGCTACGTTATTTCTTTAGTTTAGGAGAATATCGTTCCACCAACACAGTTATCAGTAAGTTTAAATATTAATGGAGCTATCACTGAAGATGCATCGTAAAATATCTGAGTTTTGTTCAAAAATTTTATAAAAGACTTGTATAGCGTCTCAATATAGCGCCAAACTGCGTCTGATAATTTTTACAAACTCCCATTTCAGTGAAGCATGATTAAGCGAAGTGGGGATAGAGAGCTCTGTGACTGCCTATATCACTTGAAGACGTACAGCAAGCTATAAAACCAATTAAAAAATAACAAATCGAACTGGGTGTGACGAGGCTATCCTCCGAATTTTTATAAAGCTTTTTTCGCTGGAAAAAAAAAAAACTAAGTCCACCTTTTTCATATTGAAAAGAATCTTCATAGAAAAAATACATGGAAACCGAGAGGCCGTCCCACACATCGCGTCTGACCCAAGGAATAACAGTCCATAAATCCTAAACCAAACAAGGAACAATTATTTTTAGATAAATGGGCGCCCAATTTGGCTTCACTTACACAACAGATTAATAAAATCTTGAGTCTCTCTTATTGAGCTAGACGCTTACGGTCGTTTCTGGACTCCATCTAGACGATAGACACAATCCAGTCGCTTCATGAGCACCAGGCCGATAGGAAATAACATAAGGTCATTTTAGATATTTTAGATTTACACAGAAATGGTATAGGAAGGTGGGCTCTGATCTGTTGTGTATGAGTTTCGTGACAAGCAGCTTCGGACGGAGACCGTTGAAGCATGCCGTTCCTCTTACAGGGTCCCTTAAAAAAATTGGGTTTTGGTGATTTGTTGGGTGTGTCCTCAGCTATTAAAAGTCTTATATACCAATAGTAATGACTCAATTAGACTACCAGGGTTTGGGGTTTATGTCTCCCAAGAAGGTTCATGTCGTCTAGAGGCATCCGAGACAAGGGTGCCTCCGGCTTCGCCTTACCAAAAATTCGTTTCCTATTTGGTAGCCCGCGATGATGAAATTGTATAGTTCATATTAAAATCAGTTGAGATTAAACGCATGCAGTAAAAAATAATGTGGTAGAAAAAAGGAGCTTATTATATATTCAACTGGCGGCACCATTACCGACTCTCTTTATTAGAGATGAAAATCAAGTCGCTAGGGTGGCAATAATACTATAGAAAGAAAAAAAAATAAAGTGGTCACTGGCATCTGGATTAAAAGGTTGAATATCAAATAAGTGTTGATAATTCATTGTCTATTAAGGAAGCCCCCCCCCCCTTGCATGCATCTTCCATTTGTAGTAGTGAAATCCCAGTTAAGAGTGAACTATGTTCATTTCGGTTGATCAACCATCACCAAGGGACCAACAATAAAGGAAAAAGGTTCTGTTATTGACCTAGCAGACCCTAGTATTCAAAACACCAGAGACAAAAAGCGTGAACCAAAAGTGGCTGTTGCGGGATCGCATCCCTCAGGAGGGCGAGAACCCTGGGGCTGGCTAAGGGACAGATAGGTTATATCAACGGTTACAATATCCGATCGTCATAATCGCTGTCTGTGTGACAAAAACAATATTACTGAGATGAGACGTAGCTACACTGTTTTAAATTGTCCTATGGAAAAACAGGCAATCATGCATGTGAAGAAGTCCTGGTGCGGAACAAACACGTATGAAAATGGAAAAGGGTGGATTAGACTTTATCGGATTTCTGTACTCTCTATAATACTGTTTAAACTAAATTGGTTTTTAAACATTTCTTGTAAAGTATCCTAACGTCTGTCATGGAATGTCATAACCATGTCAATATTCTGTCCAAAAACCTGGCGTGGGTGTGAGCTATTTCTGTAACCTGTAATATAAATAAGTGATGAACGGAGTCCGATAAAAATGTCATCTTTTTCAGCCTCCCTTCAGCCTTCTTGTGTAGAGTCAGCTCCTTTCATGGAAGCTCTATTTCAAGCACAAGACTGTTCAACCGGTAAGCAAGATCATCTACATAGGGAACGAACAAAGACATACTACTGTGACATACACAAAAATCTTTATTTCTGCGATTAAAAGGGAGTTAAAGTAATAAACCATTATTTTGTGTTGTGCACAAGTCTATGTAAACCAGGGATGGTGTCTTATGAACCTCTTATCACTGAGTTTCTAGAAGAGCGATCCAAACAAAATCCTAGGGTGTCGCCTGGCAGATTATGCCGAAAAAGTCTGGTGGAGCAATTTTCGCTCGGGGTGTCCGGTCATGTGTATATAGGAGCTCAATCAAAGGATTGGAAGCCGCACAAACAACTAACGTTGTTATCGCTGACTGATTACTTCAGTTGGAAGATTTGTTTTTTCTTGTAACAATGGTAAAGAACAATAAACTAATTAGTCCCTGTTCCCAAAACAGATATTATAACAGTCCATATTGTGGTTCCATATCTGGAATACATTGTGCAAAAACATTGACTGGAAGTAAGGTCTGGTCTTAACGGGGGGCACCTCGATCATGTTGCTGCAGCAGACAAATGCACAAGAAAGTTTCATTTAACAAGGATTCATTAAGTGTCTAACACCTCTAATGATGCATATTGTTAACAAATTAAAAAAGACGTTGAATGTAATGTGCACTTTCTGCTCTATGAGTATGGAAAAACAGTTTACCCATTTGTTTGTGGCCATCGCCCTTTTGTCCAAGCAGTTCTGGTCTGACATTTGAAATTTTAATTGCAGAAAAAATTGAGGAAAGAATGTTCACAAGTTGTGTTGAAGAAGGATGTTCTTTTGGCACTTTTATGACCTCAACCAGAATTAAGACTAGGCCTCATGATACCTTTTCATTATTAATCTCATTACTATATTTGGCCAAAGATATGTTTACAGTCATAACTGTAGATGTTTTGCCACATTCACAAAAACTATTTTTTATTTTTGCCTTTTAACATTGAGGTCAAGCAATATGTCCACACGATTAAAGTATTCTCTTAATCAAAAGGCAACAAAAACTGCTGACGGTGATGTAACACCAATTTGCCTAGTTTTTGTAAGCCCGCATTTCCCCTATGGCAAAATGTGATGATGGTGAGTCTTTTGTTTGTTTTGTTGTTTAATGTTAAAATACTTGCAATGTTGGAAACTGCACATGTATATTTTTATAATGGAGATGAACGCTCTTGTAAACTGTGCAATTGTTGAATAAAAAAAAAAAAAAAAAAATAAGATTTAAGTAACAAAACCACAAAAAAAGCAAAAAAAAAAAAAAAAAAAAAAAAACCTCGGATCTGTTCTACTCTCTGAACTTTCACATACTGTATACAACTGCCCAAAAAAAGCTGTTCAAATTTTTTTTCTGTTGTCATACATAAAACAAATATAAGTACATTTTAAATTTATTTATATCCAGGAGTCACTCTCACTTTACTCCTTAAATACTGATTTATAAGAGTGCCATCGAATAGCGGTGTTAATTTTTTCGTATGATATGAATTTTAAAAATCCCGCAATATTTCGTATTCGTATTTCAAGCTTAAACAACGTCTGGAACACGACACTGTGGGAGAGGGGTTTCTTTTCACTGTGGTGAGGGAACCGATGTATGCGTTACTAAGCGTGAAAGTTCCGAAACTGAAGCTGTAGAACTAGCAGAACGTGAACTCAGCCACAATAATCCACCGCCCGCTCCCGTGCCTCTCACAAACGTTCATGACTATAGCACTATGTTTAGCAACTTTCAGACCCTTTTTAGCCCCTGTAAGACCCTGTAAGTTGCTTTGATAAAAGCGTCTGCTAAATGCATAAATGTGAATAAACATGCAGGTTTTAAAGAGGCAGCGCTTATTTTAAAGTGAAAACTTCTGAAAGTCTGTCATTGATGTAAATCAAAGAACAAAAGAAAAAGAGAAATCCTTGGACTGTTCTATTCACTGATTAACTTTTATAGCTTGAATAAAGATAAATATGTATAGTTTATGCATATATAATATAGTTTATGTAGTAGTAGTAATAACTGCCTGTTTTTGCAAAAAAGAGTTTCATGGCCGCTAAAAAAAATTTTGGTGGGTAAATTTTTATCATGTCACCGCCACATTGGCTGGTGTGGCAAAAAGTCAGTTTTAGGCCCTGTGTGTATGTATATGTATATATATATATGTTTATGTGTATATATATACATATATATATATATATATATATATATATATATATATATATATATATATATATATATATATATATATATATATGTGGCAGTGGGGGAGTGCTGCCACAAATAATGTAAGACTGTGGGAAACACTGCACCGCATAGCTGCTCTTTGGTGTAGATGCATGTTGATTTTATCATGTCATATCATGTGATTTTATTTATGTCACGATTACAAATGAGAGTGACTCCTGGTTAGCATGTATTAATGGGTCGAGTTTAGTCACTATTTAGTATGGAATTATTCTACAATATTCACTCATCATAACAGTAAAATAGGACACTCTAAGTCCATATACTGCAGTATTTCCTCTCTCGAACAGTAGAAAATGTGGTTAACACCGGTGAAAGCATGAAAAAAAAAAAAAAAAAAAAATACAATGATATACATTTTTGGTCATACCCCCAGCACTAACCATCGGCAAGATTTGAAAATTCTGATTCGACTTTGTAAATCCTAAGTCAGGGACACCCCTAGTCTAAAAATTCAGTGAACATGTGAGAGACGATTGGTTCCGATGATTGAGGGCATTTACATTTGGAGTGCACTGTCCTGGATGTTGTGGCATCTACACAGCCCTCAGGCAATGGACAGGGGCCGAGTAGTGGGAGGTATTCTCGGCCTGTTTGTCACTCCTGAACCTCCCTGTGAATCGCCTCTTGAGAGGACTAGTCTAATTGGGCACCATCAGATTGAGGTCAAAGTGAATAGACAATCAGTGCAGGCTTTGCTGGACACCGGCTCTACATTCACTATTAATTATCCCAGGCTCTTGATGAAAAGAGTTCTACAGACTTCATGTTTTCCCCTTGTGACTGTCATGGGAGAGCAGGCAACTATGATGGGCTGCTGTGAGGTGGAAATCAAGGTGGGTGGATACAGTCCAGTTATGTGGGTCTGGGTTGCAGAGATTCCAGAATGCTGCCTCCTGGAGATTGACTTCTTGCATCAGGCAGTTGCGTTGCAGTTACCTTATTAGACGAGACCCCGCCCTGAGTGAGCCACAAAGCACACAATCCACCATGTTTATCTTCACGCTAAAGCATTTAAAAAATGATATAATAAATGATCTATGGGATATTTTGAGCTGAAACCTTGTGGACATATTCTTGAGACACCTGAAACGTGTATTACATCTTGTAAAAGGGGCATAATAGGTGCCCTTTATTAAGAAGAGAAGAGAAAGTTTTGAAGAGTGTGTGAGAATCACAACTGTTGTTAATTTTGTTGTGGTAGTATGAAGTTTTAGCAGTGAATACATTTGCAGAGAAGGAAGAGAGAAGAGACTGATACACACTGAGGTCGGAAGAGTTTCTTGATTTATGCTTATTTCCTCTCTGCAGCCCTGAGTTTAGAGCGCCATGTTCACGGAGAACTTTGGACAGCCAGGGGGCAGATGGGGTGGAGTGCGTGCTGGTCTGGATGACAGTGGGCAAAAGTTATCCAAGCAAGAGGTTAGAGTGGAGCAAAGAGTGTCAGTAGCACTGTTCGTGTCCAGAGCTGAAAACTGAGAGAATGGAGGAAGTGAGGATGAAACCACAGAGGATAGGCGAGATGGAGAGTGAGCCGTAGGTTCCAATGAAAGGTGACCTGCGTTGGAGTGTGTGCTGCTTCAGGAGTAAGTGCTAGGTTAGCAGTAATGAGGAAGTGGTCTGAGGTGTGCAGTGGAGCAACCAAAGAGTTGTCCACGGAGCAACAGTGCGCAGTAGATGAGGTCCAGTTGGTTGCCTGATTTGTGAGTCGCTGTAGTAGAGACTCAAGCTTTGAGATCAAATGAGGCGAGCAGAGGGTTTATCTAGGTGGATGTTGAAGTCACCAAGCAGTACCAGAGGAATACCATCTTCAGGATAGTTTGATAGCAGCACATCCAACTCTCCCAAGAAGTTTCCCAATTGACCTGGGGATGATAAATTACCACAAAGTGGATTTTAACAGGGTGGGTTACAGTAATTGCATGTGATTCAAATGAACAGTTACCTGTAGGTGATGGTTGAAGATCAAATTTCCAATCTTTTGATATTAGGGAGACCAGTACCTCCACCCCTTCCAGTCGTCTGAGGGGTGTGTGGGAAAAGTGAAATTAGTGGAGAGGGCTGCGGAGTGGCAGTGTCTTCAGGTTTGATCCAAGTCTCAGTAAGTGAGTTAATGTGAGACTGGAATGAGTAGCAATAGAAGAAATGAAGTCTGCTTTGTTAACAGCAGACTGGCTGTTCCAGAGATCAACTGGAATAGAGAGCGTGGTAGTAGTAGTAGAGGTCAGAGGGACAGGCCGTGATTTGTCGGATAGGCCTTCCTTCGATGTACATTCCGTGCTCTGAAAAGTGTTAGTAGTGATAGTAGAGATCTGAAAGCACATAGGGACTACAAGTGACTGAAATAAGTATTTGAGAACAAGTTATGCAAAAAGTAAAGAAAGGGGAGAAAAGCAATACTCAAGAGCCTTGTCGGATATATATATAAGTGTGTGTATATACATATATCATATTTTAAACAACTAATAATAAATGAAGCTCAATCATCTATTAACAACGCATGCGTGTTTTATTTTTAGCACTTCCGCCAGTGAATACACAGCCTGCAAAAACACTAAAATAAATATCAAAGAAATAATACAGTTAAACAAGAAAGTAGCCTAAATAAGGCAGGACACGGTGGCACGACTATGGAAATTCATTATAATCAATCTGTGATGCTACACTGGATGCAGCACTATACGACATGACAAATCTCTGACAGTAAACTGTCTCGTCCTATTTATGAGGTACTGACACAGAGTTCAGATGTCCTGGGTAGACACTAGACAAACCTGTTGCGACGCGGTGTCGCATCCGATGTAGACACGGTTCACTGAAAAAAACCTCGCACATTTAGGAAGGTGGTCACGCCAGTCAGCCAAGGCTCGCAAAGCGGAGACTGGTGAAAGTATAAATTAACTCTTCATCAACAAGCACTCTTTTGAAATAGGAATCGTTGCCACATTTATTGTTAACATCTTTTATTTATCACCGTCTCGTTTGTATTTGGCCAGTTTGGAGAAACTAAGCCTAACCAAACCTGACCAGCCAGGCTTTTTGCGATCCGGGCACTTGAAGACACTTGTACAAACGTGGATGGGTGACTGGAATGGAGATGGCTCCAGATTGGCGATGTGCGTTATTATTTGGTTTTCCAACAAGGTCCATCGCCCAACACAAAAATCAATTTGCTGAATGCATAAACTGTATTTTCCTGTGCTCAAACCTGCCAATCTAAAGGAAACGCTGTGTATGGCGTTTGAGGTCATTTGTAAATTACCATAGACTTAAAGTCTAAATAAAACAATTTGCAACTATTACTGTTATTACACTTGTATACAAAACAAGTGTGCGTAGAGTGTGTGACGTCACGTGCACTACCACCAGTGCCAGTAGACAACCGCGTCACGAGGTGGTCGGTTGCCACCGCTGTTGTCTACTGCCACCGGGCGAAAGTGCACGGTCCTAGTCACAGCCCTAGTCATTAACACAGGACACTTTTTTGTGTTTAAAATGACAGGGAATATGTACAAAGTGTTGAGAACTTTTTTTAAAATGTTTTGTAAACTTCTTGACAAGCCATTTTATTTACAATACATTATATTTTCACTTCCAGCCCTGCCGTGACCTTCATATTCTTATAAAATTTTTCATTATGCATGTTAATTGTTGTACATTTCTGTTCTTGTTTCCAGTAATACTGCCAGTAAAATGAGTCGGAAACTCTCTGAGCAGAGAAAGGAGGGGGTTTCTGTTCAGAAATCTCGTGACGCATCCATGGACCATCCACCTAAATGGGAATCCCTCCTCTTGGCCTCTGACCCTGAGTGAAGTGCAATATATTTTCACTGCTAAAGTGAGACATTTCAGAGACAGTCTTCAACTGGTAAATCAAGTCATTTTTGTGTAGCATGTTTCGAAATAATATATTATTTCAATTCAGAATTACATGAATGTGCAGTGGTTTGTACAGATAGAAGCGCTTTGTGAATACAGATGTTTTCTTTGCATTAGTGTATCAGAATTTGCGCATGCAACAAGGAAGATGTGCATTTTTGGAACAAGTGGCATGCGTGCATTTGTTGGCATCTTTCCTGAGTCAATCCTATTTTCTTTTTAGCAGTTTTCAGCATTTCACAACCCACACACAAACAACTACCATTTAATAAGTTCCAGTGCTGTTCATTAATGTGTGCACATCTACCCATCAATTAGAAAATCCACAAATGTATCTTACTATCTACAACCAAATGCCTTGTGAAATACAGAATTTAATGAATGTGCAGCGCTTTTGTTCAAATAGAGACATATTTGTGAATACAAATGTTATATTTTTGTATTAAAATATCATAATTTGTGCATGTAGCAAAGAAGATGTGCATTTGTGAATCAGGTGACGCGTGTGCATTCACTCACATCTCTGAGTTGATTCTTTTTTTTATTACTTATTACTTTCATTCCACCCTTCTAGCCTTGCACAATCCACACACCAAAATGCGCGATCCACACACAGCTGAGCCTAAGCAATACAGCAACTACTAGATGGCACTAGCCCCAGTGACATGTGTACATTCCATTGTGTTGATTTTATGAATTGTTAACATAATTTTTTTTTTTTTTCTTTGTTGGTTTGGCTATTCTCCTCTGCCTATAGAATTATAATAACTCTGGATGTTTTATTGAACTTCTTGTAACTTAACCCTCTAGGGCAGTGAGTTGCGGTAACATGCGCGTGCTGTAGGCCAAAACTTATAATATAATAATAATTTCTTGGCCCGCTACCAGAAAGCCAGATTATTTTGATAGTGGCTGGTTCTGAAATAGATCTGTCATGACAGCAACAGTCACTCACAATAACTTCATCTTTAGTTATTTCAAAATAAAATATAACTTTTTGCAGCAGTGTTTTATTTTGAGATTAATTGAAGCTTTTAATTTGAAAAGCTTTTAATTTGTGGTGCCGATCTAATATTATATTCTTCGCAAAACAGCAACAACTCTCTATTCTTCTTTGTATGCCCTATTTTCTCTGTCAACGCCCTCCTCTTTAGACTCTTTGATAGTGCTATTTTCTCTCACCAGCTAGCTTAAATGTTAATATCACTCTGCACATAATGTAATAGTGTGCCTTCAGCACATAAACAATTTAAAAAATGCAGTTAAGTATGTGAGGATGCCAAGGAATAATTCTGAGTGTAAAAGTAGGCTATGTCAAATAATTATTACAATACTTTCTTAGGCTCCACTGTGTAACAAGCAAATTAAAATTATGAAAATGATGAAAATTTATTGTTCACAGTATGGAAAGAGAACATAAAACATAGTTCGTTAAGAGCATGACATTTATTATTCAAAATATGGAAAGAGGAAAGAAAATGACTCAAATTGGGTTATTTTTATCAATTCCGCATTTCCCACATATGTGTGTTTTAGCAAGGCGGTCTGTGTTGCAAGTTGGTGAATGAAGATAATTGCCAGGTTACGTGCCACTACTATTAATTTATCCAGTGTAAAACCTAGACACCGCCACACAAATGTGGCTTTTTGTTAATGACTGTACAGAATTTAACACAGAGTAACAGCTCACTACTAGTTACAAAACACACTATAACAGTCTGTCACAGGCAATTTTAGTTGACACAGTGAAAAAAAGATCCAGGTAGTAATTAGATATCTGAAATTATCTTTATTTGTACATTTTCTGAGAGGATTACCTTTTTCTCAGCTCTCAAGCTGACTGTCATCTGAAGATCAATGATAAATACACACAGAATTACAGTATTTCAGTATTCACGCAAAACATAATCTGTTTGGTTTTAAGTGAATGCTTGAGGGAAACTGTTGGGGAAAACATCTGATGTGTAACATTATATTAGATCCGTGCATTACAGGACGCCTGTATCATGTATCATAAATGTTAATCTAACAACAAAGGAAAAGAGGGAACTTGCTGCACTTCATTGAACTGCTTTTGTAGTTTTAATAATCAATTTATTTCTAATGAGCACACTTAAGTTATTTTTACAATTGATTATTTGTTTTTATCACATGAATGCTGTAGTTTAAAGATATAAAATGCTAAAGGTAATGCATTTGTTTCTTTCTAGGCTATTTGTCCTCCGGTGTTTTTTTTTTTTTTTTTTTTTGCATCTGTTCTTATTTATAATAGCAAATTAAAAAAAAAAAAATAGATGTATTGTTATTATAATTAATAGTAATTAATAAGAAAAGGCAGGAGGACTTACTCTATTGACTTCAAACGGGTGTGGCTCAGTCATTTTTGTCCCATTCCAACAAATCTTTTTGAAGATCTTTTAATGGAGAATGTAATTTTTTTCACACTAGGTCATGCTGTTCTCAGGAGAAAGCACATGTGGAGGCGGTAAATGACAACAACACATGCTGATGATGTTTCAGATGGTATGGCACGTGTAAACATATGAATCGGATCACAATTGAAAGAACGTGTAAACAGATGTAGCGAATCAGCTCAAAGGGGAAATATGGAATAATCAATCATAGCGAGCAATTATAAATATTTAGATCCGCTGTAAGTATTTTACTTGACTTCTCAGTGTCAACTATCTGTCAATTCTAAGAGCGTTAATTTCCTGGTTAAGGAAAATAACTTTCTTACTGTACAAAACTACTCCGAGCATGTAGCAAAAAATCTGCATGATTAGGGACTTCAGTTATGAGCAAACTATGAACAACCTCAAGTGTGATACAAATAAGACTTTATTAACTACATAAACACTTAAACTAGTCTAACATACACACACACACACATGCATACAGTTGGCATAGGAAAAAGGGTTAAAGCTTAAGCAGTAAAGAGATGAGAAATAAAGACATGAAGCGATGATACAATTTGATATTCAGCAGATCTACAGCCTGAAGGAAACATCAGTTTCTTAGTTCAAACAAGAGAAGAATCTTTAAGATTCTTATAAAACTAATGTGTTGCATAGTCATCAACATATAATGTACAATCTCATTTAGATCACGAAAAATACGAACTCATAGATACCAAACATCATATAGATGAAGTTATATTAACTAGTGATCCATCATAAGCATGTATAAAACATATACAAACCAAGAACAGTAACAGCAAACACAATGCCCTAAAGTATCGCGGAATTAATTCAAAGAAAGGTTTTTCTATGAATTAATTAGAGAGAGTCCCTTTTATGTGTATTATGTGTCTGTTTTTGAGAGACTCGAGTTAAGAGTGACTTAGCCACATTCCTGGGCGTCGTAAACCTAGTGTTATCAGATAGTGTGCCTATGGTTGCTATGGAACCAGAGGCCTGTTCTGCTGCCTTTTGAGGTGATAGTAACCTTTTGGGGGAAGGGTCCATAGACCCTTTGGTTGGATGAGGAGGCATTAGATATTATTTGTTAAATATAACAAATAGTTGTGTGTCTGATTGGTCCAAATGCTACACAGACAGACAAAAAATAATCAGATATAGTTAACAAATCAGAATTGGGCATCAAGACCTGCAGTGTAAACAAGGACTCTGTGGTCATTAAAAAATCCCAGGGTGTCTTTGGGAAAAGTATGTTGTGATCTATGGTGTCGAACGCAGCACCTAAGATCAAGTGATACTAGCAATGAGATGCAGCTTTGGTCTGACGTAAGAAGAAAGTCATTTGTAATTTTAACAAGTGCAGTTTCTGTGCTATGATGGGGCCTGAAACCTGACTGAAATTCTTCAATAGTAACCAATAGGTCTGAGAGGAAATCTGCAAATTCTTTAGGAATTCTGTATCTGGCCCTGGTGGTCTATACACAGTTGCCAGAGCAAGAATACGATAGATTTCTTTTGAATATCTGACAGTGTAACATTAAGCAGAAGTCTTTCGACTGAGTTAAACCTGTATCCTGTTTTCTGAGTAACATTGAGAATATCACTACATATTTTTGCAACACCACCACCACGCGACCAGTCTGATGAGGGGCTCATGTTTATAACAGTAGTTTGATGGAGTAGACTCATTTAGACCAATATAAATCATTTGGTTTTAGCCAGGTTTCAGTCAAGCAGAGTACATCAAAACTATTATCTGCGTTGTTTATATTTATGAGCCCAAACTTTAAAAATGGTTTTTGTTCACTTATTTAGTCTTAATAGATTGGACAGCACAAGTACTTCTATCAGTTAAGTGGGTAGAACAAAAAGCCATCATAGCAGTTATTTGAAAATTGGCTTACTAGTCAAATGGAGCGTAGAGTCCTGGAGATGTTGTCAGACAGGAGTTCTGCTCCAACTCTACTGGGGTGCAGGCCATCAATGTGAAAAAAGCCAAGGACGCTCCCAGAAAAGATTCCTATTATTAACAAAGAGCAGTTTCTGTTCTTTTACACCATGACAATAACCATTCATTTAGAGCAAAAAGTCTACTGAACCTTTCGTGTCCCCGTCGATACCTTAGGAGGCGGTCCTGACACAATGATCATTTCCGTGGGTGATGTGCTGCGCACCATGTCAATCAGGCTCCTGAAGTCCCTCTTCAGCTTCTCCATCTGCCGCAGCATGGTGTCGTTAACCGCGGCGTGAAGCACGACTGCTCAGGGCTCTCGTCGACCTTCAGGATCGTGGGTATCTGCACAGAGACCAAATGCAGCCTCGAACATGTCCTCACTTGCACTCAAAAGTAGACACACATCCGCCATTAAAGCAAGGAACAGAGTGTAAAACAATGGAAATGTTTAAATGGAGTATTAGTAATGTCGTGAGATTAGCTTAGCAACCATGCTGGCGATGCTAATGGGCTATAAGCTTCTAGCGGACTCGGGAAATCAAAATAAAACTAGTGATAACTAGAAACTCTGATTGTTTTGTTGTAGAATACGATAGAGGATATATTCAAACATTATAGAAACGAAAATGGTGTATAAAATTGATTTTAAGATTAAAAAAAAAAATAGAAAATAAAAGAATTAACTTGACCAAGCTCAAACTCAAAACACAGGGCAGCAACAAACACTCTTTCACAGTTTCACTTCAACATGGATTTTAATGTGTTTGAAAGACAAAGAAAAGACAAAGGCTTCCAAAGACATGGAAATACATGGTTAAATAGTGATAATTCAAATAAAATGTGTTCATAGTTGATGCAATTTTGAGACACTTCTTAAACCTGATTTTTTGTAAATTCAGTGGTCAAATGCTGTGTCGCCTTCTGAGATGTAACACTAATGGCCGGATGGTATTCAACCATCTGTTTCATATTAATGAATCCTGACTCTTGTCTAGGCTATTCCACTTTTGTGAAATTATCCAATGACTTGGAGTCTCTCACAAAGTTAACTGTTTGAAAAATTGTCACTCTGAGATCTGCCTTCCCTCTTTCTCTCTCTCACTTTTCTCTTTCTCTCCCCTCTCTATCTCATTACTATTTTTTGTTTTGATTATCTTGTTTAAGTGTATTGTTTGTTTTTGCTATATACTCATATTTACTCTGTGTGAATTGTAGTTATGTACTCTTTAGTCGAACTTTTATTAAATACAATAATTTGCTTGAATTGAACCGTTTATTGCTCATCAAGATCGAAGTCCCTGAATCATGTGATCTAAGCTACAAGCTTTGTTTTCTAGGAATTAATTTCAGTAATCTAAATCTTGTTCTTCCTGATCAGAAGAGTAATATTTCTTGGCGTTTGTAAGAAGGGTATTTTATTGATCTTTGATAAGGGAGTCTAGCATCAGTTAACGGGGAACGAACAGATCGTCTAGATAACTTACATTAATTCTAGTAAAGATTACCTTTAAATGATTAAATATTCCATCTTTGGGTAATTTAATATTTGTAAGCAATAAGCACATCATATTCATAGACTCATGAATATTCACTTCATTTGAAGTTAATTATTCCCAGAAAGTGATTATTTGCTACAGAATAATGACTGATCTTTGTGTGAAATCACAAAACTTGAAGACTTTCTGAATCTATATAAGCAGTAGGCTATTTCAGAAAGAAAAAAATTAAAAGATAAAAAAAAAGAAATAAGGGAGAATCAATTATAAATAATTTATTGCTAATGTGTAAATAATATGTAATCATTGTGATAATATTTTTGGCCATATCGCCCATGACTCAATAGTGGTCATAAAAGAGTCATATTTTTTGTCTTATTTCTTCTGACTGTTTCTGCAGAGTGACAACAGATGTTGAGATCAGATCAGTGCCCCCTGTCTGACCTGCTCTGACTCAGACTGTCAGATCGTCATCAGGCAGGAACAAAACCAGCATGAAGAAGAAGTTTGAAAAGATTATTTGAGGGAATCAAACTAGAAGAGAATCAAACCCCTCCTAAACAGGATCTACACACAGCTCTACATCATAGAGGAGAGAGTGGAAGGAGTGAATGAAGACATGAGGTTTTACAGATGGAAAAACACCCAGAAAACAAGACAACTCCAATCGGAACTCCTGCAATGACATCTTTTAAAAAACTAAACCCTTTACTCAACAGGACTGAGGAGAAAGATGAAATCACGACTGTTCTTACTAAAGGCATCGCTGGTAATTGGAAAAACCGTCGTCTGTTGCAGAAGTGCCATCTTCTGGACTGGACCGCGGGAAAAGCCACTCATTGATGTAGATTTCCTGTTTTGTGCTTCCTTTTCGAGAGAGCTGAACTTTATTAAAGATCATCAGTACAAGTCCTTCACAGACTTCCTGCTGGACTTATCCATCCTGAACTTCAAGATCTTGGACATCAAAGAATGTATTAAGATTTGTAAAGCGTTGTTTCAATTTCTTATGAGTCTGGATGAAAGACGAAGGACACTGATGTTTTCAGATGACTGAGACAGTTGTGGTGATGTGAATGAGGTGGGGGCTAAAGTCATCAGGTGGGGTGGTGGTTGAGGTCCAAACCTCATCAGAGGTAGAGCTGCTTCCCGCTTGCTCGTGTGGATCTGGCTCACCGTGCAGGCAGACCAGCAGCAGCCACTCAGATCCCCTCACAAATACATCAACCCGTGTGACAGAAAATTCAAGGGATTCAATGAATCCTCAGAAAAGGAGGATTATTTCAGGAAGAGAAATCAGTGATGGAGCATCAAGCCAGCATAATCACTCACACATTCAGAAGATCAAAGAAAGCCTCCACATCATGGGTCACATCCCCGTCTTTCTATGCTGGATCTCAGCGCACTGTGTCTGAATCGAAAAGGACCTAAGTGCCTAAACAAGATGGCGTGCAAATTTCCTCAAACTCTGACTGAAATGTACATCCACTTCCTGCTGACTCAAATCAACATGAGGAATCAGAAGTATGTTGATAAAAAACAAAAGAAACTCTTGAGGTCAAACAGAGACGTGATTGTGAAACTTGCTGAACTAGCTTTTAAACAGCTGATGAAGGGCAATGTGGAGTTCTATGAGGAGGACCGGCTTGAGAGCGGCATAGATGTACAATGAACCGGCCTCAGTTGTATTCGGGTACTGTGCACTGAAGCTCTTAGAGAGGCGTATCTGTGATTCATCAGAGGAAAGGTCCTACATGCCTGTCATATCAATCTGAGTTTTTCATTGAGTTTCCTAGCTGGCTTATCTTTGTGTTTTTAACTGCATCATCACCAAGTACAAGAATCACATTAATGTTATGTTCTAATTTATTTCTGAATAAAACATGCCAGCAGTACAGTCTCTCTCTGCATGATCTACTAAAATCAGCAGTTGTTAAAGCCTTACAGAGAGAAAATGGACAACTGGATCTTTTCCTGCGGTTTTTTCATTGGAGTTTCAATCAGAGACTCATAAAGGATCTACTGACACACACAGTGAACAACTCAGAGACCATCAAGAGAATCACACAAGACATTAAAAATGCAATCAAGAGTGATGAAGGTCTCTCAGCTGACCGATGCATCAATCTGTTTCTCTGTCTGCTGGAAATTAAGGATCAAACACTGTACAGAGAGATTCAAGAGTTTGTGAAATCAGAGAATCACTCAGTTAGTCGACTCTCTCCATCTCAATGCTCAACAATCACCTACATGCTTCAGATATCAGAGGAGGTGCTGGATGAGTTTGATTTAAAGAAATACAACACATCAGATGAGGGTAGAAAGAGACTGATACCAGCAGTGGTGAACTGCAGAAAAGCTCTGTGAGTATTAATTTATGTGATTAAAGAGGATACTGAATGTATGTCTTGTTGAGACACAGCAACGTTCATAACGTTCTAAAGTTGTGATTTTGTGAATGTGGAGTTATGTGTCTTTTGAAGACTGATTTTTTTTTGCTATTATAAGTAAATATAATTTGCATCTTGTGATGTAGACTTGCTGACTGTAATCTCACTGGTCTGTAATTTTAATGTTTTTCTTCGTAAATATAATTTGCATCTTGCAAACTCACTGAGAGAGCTTGGACCTGAGTCCCAATAACCTGCAGGATCACGTGATGAGCAGGAGTGAAGCTTCTGTCTGATGGACTGAAGAGTTCACACTGTCAACTCAAGATGTTGGGGTTATGTTGTATTTGGATTTGAAGTTGTAGATGTGCTCTGTTCTTTGTTTCTTGTCTGTTTTTGTGTTTTTTCAGCAGACCCCAATGTTTCTGAAGATTTTGGCTTTGTAATTGCTCCAGCTTGTTAGGTAAGGTTCTCTTGGAGGTTTTGGTTTTTTTTCGAAACAACAACACAACAATTAACAAAAAAATATTGCAAATATCCAAGTATAGATGAGTGGACATTTCTTCTATATAATATGTGTTTACATTCATTTCCTGTTATATATCAGATTTTGTCATGGTTGAAATTGTACGTTCATTATTTATATTTTATCAGTACATGTAGGCCTATGTGTGGGAATTGAACCTCTGATTTAAGCAATAGCCAATAGAGCTACATGAACCCATATGTTATGCTGATGTATCAAAAAAGTTTCATACTATCTGACTAATAGAGCACTGCAGCCATGGTGGCAAAACAACTCTGTTTGTCCATATTTCCAGTCAATATTTTACCATCTAAAGAACGACAGAATATTAGTCAGAAAATATTTATCCCACCATCTCTTTATTATTGATCTGTATTTCGTCCTGTGTTATAGACTTGTAAGCTGTAATCTCACTGATCAGTGCTGTGAAAGTTTGTCTTCATGTCTACAATCATCAAACTCACTGAGAGAGCTGGACCTGAGTAACAATGACCTGCAGGATTCTATCTGTTTGTTTGGATTGTGAAGCTTCTCTCTGATGGGACTGACAGATTGTCAACTTCTCTCTGATGGACTGAAGAGTTCACACTGTAAACTCAACACACTGAGGTAAGAAAAACATATAAAGATTCATGCTCTGGGTTCTGATCTCTTAGCTGTTTGAATGTTTGGATTCAAGTGTGTTTGAGTGTTTCTGAATTTTTGTGTTTTTTTTATTGATTTATTAACTTTTTATGTTTTTTAGTATTTGTTGTGAGTTTTTGATATGTAACAGAAATTGTTATTGAGATCAATTCTGCTCCATCAACACTGTGACACTGAGTAAAACGCTGAACTGAATCTGTAATCAGCAATCTGTGGATAAAATGTGCTACACTGAATCAGTCATCAGAGCTACAGGAATCTTAAAACAGCTATTTGTGAATCAGTTTAAGATGATCTCCATTCCCAGATGATGTGATGTTGAGTTTTGTTTGTGGTGGGTGTGTGTGTGTGTTGTGTGTTTTTGGTGTTGTGTGTGGGTTGTGTTGTGTGCGTGTGTGTTTGTGTTGTAGATTATCTGGCTGTTGGTCGACAGAGAAGGCTGTTGTTTTCTGGCTTCAGCTCTGAGTTCAACCCCCTCACACCTGAGAGAGCTGGATCTGAAGCTACAGATCACCACACGACAATCATTAGTCAAGCTGCTCTCTGATCCAAACTACAGAACTGGACAAACTCAAGTATGTTCACACTACAATCATCCTGTCGTGTGTTTGTACATGTGTCTTCTATAATATAAAAACCCACATGTACATAAATCCTAAATACAGGGCATATACAGTAGGTGGCCATCCAAAATGTTGCTTCTACCGCCACTGCATTACAGCCACAAGGCGTCCTGCAAAGTGCATTTGCAGCCTTTGACCGCTGAGTGGCGCTTTAATCACAAGTTATCAAACAAGCGCATCAAAGCACATTTTTGCAAATAGACGTCAGCTTTGCCTCACCGATGTGTTACATTTGATGGCTGCAGTCAGGGAAAATGAAAGAAAAACACTGTAGTTAAAATATTTAATATTCACAGATGAAAGTTTGGTAATTATGAAGTTATGTGCATTTCTTAGAACGCACTTCAAGCAGGATAAATGTCAAGCCTGTGCCTGAGCCTGTGCTTATATTTTCTCTAAGTTACACAGTATTACACCATATTTTAGATTTGACACATTTAATAGGTGTGCAGTATTATTTATATAATATGAATTATGTGTTATATTATTCAAAAGAAATTGTGGTTTACATTGCATCGGAGCATTAAAAGTTGTAGCCTATTTTAGTGAGCTAGGCTACATGGATTAATATGCAAAATGTCCAATATTCTCATATATTAGGCCTATATTTTAATTTATATTTTAAAATTCCTTTAATAAAACAACATGCATTTTTGTTATTCGTTACCTGTCCTTTATTTTGACAGACAACTTCTTGGGAAAATATATTTGTCTGTACACTGATTAAGAAATTGTTATGCGTGTTTTATAAATTATTTTCTTTATTTTAGTAAAAAGCGTGAGGCACTGTATAATTTCGTTCCCATTTAGGCCTAATTAAAACAAGAAACGAATAAATTAAACCTGCACGATTTTGCTATATCCTTGAAAGTCTAAAGAATGGACGGATTAATAAAACGTTCTCATGTTTAAACTCAAGTTCTCTCATTATACTCAACAAAAATACACCACGATGTAAATAAGAGCTTCATTAATTGACAACTATGCAGTGATTTTAAAGGGAGCCTTCTTTACTTGCTCTCATATAATTTAAGTAAAAAAAATAAAATTGCAGCCGCATTTTAAATGCAGGTGTATAAATTTAAAAAATCATGAATGCAAAGATTTAAATGTATAGTCATGCTGAATGCACGCGCAGCATTTATTCTTATTTATTTTATCTTCATTACAAATCTTGTTTGGTTTTATTTTGGATAATTGCATGTAAAAAATAATTTACCGTTGTAATGCATATGCAAAATGTGAATTATTATTCATATTCAAGTGTTTGTGCGAAAATTATTAATACTGCACTGATGCATGCAGGACAGGGAGGCTTCCCTATCTCAGATCACTTGAATTTTTTTCCTGATAATGAATTAACTTAAAATTGTGGTGTCTTACATGAGAAATATATCTACAGAAAGCTTGAAATGTCTTTTAAAATGAATCAATTCAGAACAAAAGCATTATGTAATCTGTGAAGGTTGTATTTCTCTTTAAAGGCTGGCGAGTCCATGTGGATAAAGTCAGCACTATGAATTTCATCTTGCAGCCGACAAAGAAAACATTTGTTTATTAATAAATAATTAAAATGTCTCCTTTTTTACAATTATTGGGCTACTTCTGCCTGTGCTTTGTGGCAAACTTAATGCATGTGCTTGAGGATAGAATATATTAAGGTTCATTATGGATTATAGATGTAAATTTAATATAAACCTCATCTCCATTAGTTGAATAATGACAAATGAAGCGATTAGTAACTAGAAAAATCTTACGTGGGGGCAGACCCTGCCCTTAAATACACTCTAGGACCAACACTGTTAACATGGAACACTCCATCACGACTGTGGGTACTAGACACTGACTTCAGGCATTATTTCCTACATTCCTAGATAGGTGGGCAAATGCATTTTTGAATGACAGTGCATGCATTTGTTTTAGTTTGAAAAAGTAGTCGGCGTTTAGCAACAGCACCAGTGAATGGAATCTTTGTTGCCAGCTAGCATGGCCTGAGTAAAGTGATCAAAAATCAAAAAACCCACCTAATTTTCTTCACGGTGGCCTGGTGTATTACTCCAGACGAAGTACAAATAGCAGATCCCCCAAGATTAACACTAGGTGATTTCCAGGCAGATATTGACTTGGGACTATATTATGGGTGAAGCACAGGCGAAGCACTGCTGCTTAGGCAGAAGCACTGCTACTTACAGCACTCTGATATCAGCCTACACATGAAATCCTTTTCTGTGTCTTCCCTCAACATTGAGGGTGTCAATATGTAGCTGCCTGGCTATTTTCCTTACAGAACAGGCTGGGATGGCGATGAACATGTGCTGATTTTGAGATAGAATAAGAGGGTGACTTCTCAGACAGTCAAGAACCAGAACCATACCTATTTGAACCAGAGTTTACAGAAGACGAGCTGCGTAGCTTTGGAAATAGAAACGACAGGAGGAGGAGGTTGCGATCAATCATCAACAGCCTGAGGAAACTCAGGATGAGAAACAACATGAACTGGTGGTGTGAATGTGGGAATATGCCAATCAATGCCGTACTGGAAAGGGAGAGTGTCTGTGCTGTAGAGAGTTTAAGTAATGTTTTTGCCATTGCATGCCCAGGCTGAACACGCCAGATCAAGATGAGCGTGCCGGCAAGTTGTCACATCTACAGAGGATTTCACGGCGCTTGATCCATTCTGCAGTACTGCATTTTTTTTTTAGTGTGACAAAGTGAACTGGAAAAATTTACGCTGTAATGCCCGAATGGACCAAATGGACAGCTGTCCACAGAGTAAGTGATTATTTTAATCATGATGCATGTATAGATCGACCCATATTATACCTAGATACTTGAATTAGCAGTGAATTAACTTTAAGCAGCAGTGTTTCACATACATGAGCTTCCCTACATAATATAGTCCCAAGTCAATATCTGCCTAGGAAATCGCCTAGTGTTAATCTGGATCTCTATTTGTACTCAGCAGTAGAATTTCATGCGAGGCCACAAGAAGTAATTAGGTGGTTTTTTTTTTAATTTTTTGATCACTTTTACTCAGGCCATGCTAGCTGGCAACAAAGGATTCCATTCATTGTGCTAAGCTAGCTAAGGTTCATTAGTCAAGACTAAAACAATGCATGCACTGACACAAAAATGCATTTGCCCACCTATCTAAATGTAGGAAATAATGTGAATAAGCCCTATTTCAAAAAACGGTGGAGACATTCCTTTAAAGCTTTTAAAGCATTTTTATACATTAAAATTTGTTCCTGTGGGTTAACGGTAATTATAATTATTATATACTTAGGAACAGAGTCTGGGCCTAATCTAGGCTATCCAGGGTTTTTATTTTTTTTTATTTTCATTGCATCTAAAAATGACTTTGTGCAGCACATTCACTTCACATCGCTTCAACCTGCCTCACACGTTGCTCAGCTGTGGATGATTTCAAAATGTTTGAGATAAAGGTTGATGTCTCATTTTATACAGGAATTGTTCATTTAAAAAAAAAAATTTATAGAGGTAGTCTAAATGAACTTGTTAACAATATAATTAAAACTATTTAACATGCACTGAGACATTTTTACCTTTTTAACTTATAAACCCCCTTGAAATTTTAAAAGTCAGTTTAATAGTATTGAAGTTCAAGTTTAAAAAAAAAAAAAGTTTTTAATTGTTTAAATTATTTCTAGGAATTAATAATATGTTATCAGGTTTTAATTGCTTAAATTATTTCTATGAATTAATAATATGTTATGTTTATTCTTGTAGATAATAAGTGTTTATTCTTTAAGAAAATAAGGGAAAAAATAAGGGATGGGCGATCCAAATATTATTCATATTTGTTTTGCTTCACCTATTTATGTGGCTACAATTATTCAAAAAAAAAATAAATAATAAAAAAAAATAAATAAAAAAAAAAATAATAATGTAATTAAAAGTGCCATCGGCCTGAGTAAATTTGACCATTATAGAATTGTGACTTTAAAGGTTAGTGATTAAGGAGGTGAAAATACTGTGAAATTACAAATGGTATGGGATTTTAAAGCATAACAACTGAAGGTCTATGAAGCGTTAGCTAATAAAGCATTTTTTTTTTTAAACAATGGCACTTAAAGTTTTGAACTAAAATATTATTTCATCCATATAGCCTTTGAATAAACAAAAAACATACTTTTCAATGAAAGAACACTGAGAGAGTGTAGGTTGCTTCTGGTGTTTGGATTTGTACTTCAATATAATAAGTTTAGGAATAGCCAACACTGTTTCTCTCTCTCTCTCTCTCTCTCTCTCTCTCTCTCTCTCTATTTAACTCTCTATTTAACAGCATTAACTTACAATGAAAGTTGTCTTCCTTCAGGTAGACTGAATTGTTTTTCTGTCTTGCTAAATGTTGGGCTCATGATCAGTAAGTTGTATTTGCTCAAATTGATTTAGTTAAATTAAAACTTGCGGACTGGAGCTGGGTGCAGTTAGCCTTGAGTCCATGCGCTGTGAAGCAGGAGTAGCTGATGGAGGATTCCGCTTGGTCTTAAAGCCTTCCATAAACGCTACGTTCACAAATAACAATGATTTTAAAGTAAAAATAATGATTAATTATCAATTGATAATTTGTTATTATTTTGGTCTAGTGATAATAATATTAATATGGGCTGCGGGAAAATAATGAATAAAAAGAGTAAGGCTGCTGTGAGTGCAGGCATGTTTCAACCCAGTAACATGACAACACCCGTTCCTCGCAGCCCTAAAACAGACCAATTCAGTTCAGGTGGAGGGGGCTGGGGGTAGTTCTGTATAGCTTGTGGGGGTTCGAGATAAAGGTGTGAATCTCTTGGTCTTTCATATGGACAGTGTCTTATGAGGATATCAAACTTGCAGAACAGGTTTAGATAGGGAGAATTGCCTCGTCATTTTGGTTTTTAGGGCAACTTTGAAGAAAGGTTTTGATCCACTTAAAATGTTGACTACTGTATAGCGCAATATAGTTTATTAGTTATTATAACTTAATTTCAGAGGTGGTAGTTGCCTTAACTCAAATAAATAAATTAATTAAATAAATTCGAAAACTGTTGCGTTAATTTTATTTTGTTTCGTCTAAACAATATTTTTTAGACTATAGCCCTATTGAGGACGGGACTAGTTTTTACAGGGGTGGTTGAGAAATCTGTGTTTTTCACAGGCATTTCTTGGTGATTTTTAATCCCGTCGAATCTGCCATGTCTGTGTTTTTCTCACACAACCTCTGTAATAATTCCAGAGCTGAATTATTTGATTGTTTGATTGTTTGATTTATTTGCTTCCGGCAAAGAAATAATAATAATTAAAAAATAAAAAATAATAAAATCAATGTTAATATTAATTATTGTAATATCAGTGTCAGGTAAGATTAGCGTTACTCAGGTTCATTTATGCACTCAGTTACATAAGGTTTTAATTACAGATGTACCTTTATGAAAATTAAAAATGGGTTTAGCCTACTACAAAAAACTAATTAAACTAAAGAAACCACACATTAACATGGTTTTTGCTATACTAGCCATTTAGTTTTTAGTATTTATTGTGTAATAATACTAATGGTAATCAATCGAATGACTAACGTTATATATACAATGCACGCGTACAGAGCTGCGTGATCTCTGTGACGCCTGGATGCACAAAACAGACCCTCCCACCTCTGTAATAAACACGAAGATGTTAGTCCCTCCGAATTGGTACATGAAAATTGCAGGCGTCAGGTGGTAAGAATCGAAACTCAAGCGTAGTTTAGAAAACTAGTCCCGTCCGAATAGTGCTTATGAAATATAAATTCTCACAGAATGTAGCCTTTTCATAACCAATATATTGAACCATCTCTTTATGTTTTTCTAAATCCCAAACAGAGTCCAGACATCAGTATGATCCGCTCTATGATGTTTTATATAGGCTTTTTAGATTTGGGAATACACATGCGTTACAGACATGGCAAAAACATTTTTGGAGTTTTTGGAGACATTATTATTATTATTATTATTATTATTTTTTTTTAGCCTATTTAAAATGCACAAACCAGAAGCAACAATATCTGCAGAGAAGGGTTGGCCATTCTCAAAACATAAAATATAGGCTAAATTTTATTTCAATTTTCGTTTTTGTGTTTCAGAGGAAAAAACACTGTGTTAAAGCATCTCTCCATTACAGACCGTTCTGAAAGAAGAATTTATGCAAATGCGTATAAAATGCTTTAAAAGCTTTAACAGAGATGTCTATAGGGTATTTAATAGGTCTACCCCCCCCACGTAGATTTTTTCTGGTTACTAGCCGTTCATTTGTCATTATTCAACTAATCGCTTAGGTTTATATTACATTTACATCTATAATCCATAATGGACCTATAATGTATTCTTTCGCGCTCAAGCACATGCATTAAGTTTGCCACAAAAAGCACATTTTAATTATTTATTAATAAACAAATGTTTTCTTTGTCGGCTGCAAGATGAAATTCATAGTGCTGACTTTATCCACATGGACTCGCCTTTAAAGAGAAAATACAAACCTTCACACAGATTACATAATGCTTTTCGTTCTGAATTGATTCATTTAAAAAGACATTTCAAGCTTTCTGTAGATATATTTCTCATGTGGAGACACCACAATTTTAAGTTAATTCATTATCAGGGAAAAAAATTCAAGTGATCTGAAGCCTCCCTGTCCTGCATCGCGCAATTAATAATTTTCACACAAACATTTGAATATGAATAATAATTCACATTTTGCATATGCATTACAAGCGTAAATTATTTTTTACATGCAATTATCAAAAATAAAACCAAACAAGATTTGTAATGAAGATGAAACAAATAAGAAAAAAATGCTGCGCTGCGTGCACTCAGCATCACTTTCGCGCCCAGCTTAAATCTTGCATGCACATTTTGCATATGCAAACAAAATGTGTGTAACAACAAATTTATTTTTACTTAAATTATATGAGAGCAAGTAAAGAAGGCTCCTTTAAAATCATTCTTTAGACTTTCAATGATTTAGCTTCATCGTGCAGGTTTAATTTATTAGTTTGTTGTTTTAATTAGGCCTAAATAATGGGAGCGGAAATTATACAGTGTCTCACGTTTTACTAAAATAAAGGAAATAATTTATAAAACCATAACAATTTCTTAATCAGTGTACAGACAAATATATTTTCCCAAGAAGTTGTCTGTCAAAAGAAAGGACAGGTAACGAATAACAAAATTTGCATGTTGTTTTATTAAAGGAATTTTAAAATATAAATTAAAATATAGGCCTAATATATGAGAATATTGACATTTTGCATATTAGTCTTTTTTTTTTAAACTTGAACTTCAATACTGACTTTAAAATCTCAAGGAGTTTATAAGTTAAAAAGGGTAAAATGTCACAGTGCATGTTAAATAGTTCTAATAATATTGTTAACAAGTTCATTTAGACTAACAATATAATTCAATGTTTTTTTTTAAATGAACAATTCCTGTATAAAATGGGACATCAACCTTTATATCAAACATTTTGAAATCGGCCCACAGCTGAGCAGCGCGTGTAGAGGCAGGTTGGCGTCTTGCGAAGTGAATGTGCTGCACAAAGTAATTTTTTGCAGATGCAATGAAAATAAAAAAAATAAAAAACCCTGGATAGCCTATTAGGCACAGACTCTGTTCCTAAGTATATAATAATTATAATTACTGTTAACCCACAGTAACAAATTTTAACCGATTAATCGCCTATTTTCGTTTGCTGCATGTTTTTTTATTTTATTTATTTATTTTTAAACAGGCTAAAAAATTAATTAAGTTTGTGAGAGGAAAAAAAATATATATAAGTAATGTATAAGTTGCATTTTATTACATTCAGAAATAATAACGGCTGGCCTAATAAAGTTATAATGTGCCAACAGGATATTTTTAGTTCCCTTCACTTTACAACAAATCCTATAAATTTAACAAATTTATCAGAACAGAACAAGAATTAAAAATATTTAATTCTAATGGATAAATAAAATTGCAGTATATAATATAGGCTTAGCTATAAACAAACAAAAAAATAAATGAATAATAATTTAAAGCGAACCATAAGGTAAGGTTGGGCTCTCATTTGGGAGAAATCCAAACGTTTCCATATTAGTATATGTTGCCTATTTCAAGCTTAACTATTATTCATTAGGTAAAATAGGCTTTGTAGTTCACGCATGTTTCAGTATCAACGAAAAAAAATAAAAATAAATCATAATTAGCAAAAATATGCCAAAGTGGACCGGCTGCTCAAGCCGCGGCGAATGGCACGGTGAAGCGACTACTGTTTCAATGAATATGCACGAGGCACCAGCGATCAAACAGCTGAAACAGAAAATAGTCAATTTTGGTCACTCAGTAAAGGCATAATTCAAAAATGCAAAGTGTTAGCAGTTTGAAAAATCAAGAATAATAACAGAATTGATCAATTATTGCTAAATGCTTGACCGTTCTCATTTCGATCTGCAAATGGAACCTGAAGGATTTTTTTAAACCAAGAATGAACCCGCGAAATGAAAACATTTAGCTTTTTATCCGTATATATAGGCCTTATATTAAATGACTGTTTAATAACAATTGCAAGCATAAGATCGTTTGTGTAAAGGTCTTCTTTTAATTTTTTGATGAGTAGACTGTAGCCTAAGACTATCCTACATTTTGAAATTAACTCACTGTACATTTTCTTAAATGTTTTTTTTTTTAAAGATGTTACAATGTTATATCATAATGTTATTGTTGTTTTACTTCCTCCTTTTATCTCATTTTACAATTACATTCAGTTAGTTAATCCGTCCCTTTGCGCCACCTGGCGATAGTTTAGCGAATGATTTTAACATAGCGACTTAACTTGCAGTTAACCCGTGTGATGCAGCGCAGTGGTAGTACTCATTTTGGTTGTCTACCTACTGTATGTGTAGATTAATAAGGATGTGTCTTGAATTCAGTGAGTGAAGATGATCTTGATTCAGCTCAATAGCTGTTTGTGACCCATAATAGCAGCATCTGAGAAACAGACACAAGATTTTAGGCCTGGTTGCAACAAAGCTCTTATGCACACACTCGCGTCACTGAAGCTTACTGAAGCGCCATCTTGTGCACCGAGCCCATTGACTAATGACTGCATGGCGCGGGGAACTAGGGGTGCTGCAGCACCCCGCCGCAGTGGGCCAGGTCTAAGGGCAATGCAACCCAGATTCTCCTTGTGCCCCTCGATCCTCCACAGGATACTTAATTTTTGTGATAGCACACATATTTAAAAAAAATCTAAACATTAAATTAGTTGCATATTAAAATGACCAGAGTGCAGTTATATTTTTCTTGCGGACCTCCTGCTGCACGTCCCTGCAGCTTCTACTCACTGATATAATTTCATGTGAAATGTTCATGCCATATTATCGTAATTTTAAATTCCGACTTGTAAAAAGCATTAGATCCTTGTCCTTTTTATGAGCCAATTTCGAAGCTTTCTAAAGCTTAAGGCGGCCACGACAATCACATACAATCACATTTAGCACAACAGCACTAAGCGTGCTGAAACCACTGTAAGCCTTAATAATCTAGTAACTCACGAACATCATAACGTTATGGGCAAGTAGCCTACCGTTATGTTATGTCATGAAATTTTAATAAGACTGAATTTGTATTTAACCTGATCAAGTTTTTAAAAAAGAAATTTTAAGTTTCTAATTATAGCGCTGCATGTCCACAATTATTCAAACAACGTTTAAATTATACAGCGAGCAAAGAACATTTACATTATCAGATAATAGGCTATAATAACTGAATTCAGTCTACGCGTGTGTAAGCACTCTAAAGCTCCAGTGATGTTGTCTGCAGTAGCTATGTGATGAATGAATCTCTTATTTACATCGCATGTACATCTGTGCTTTGTTGTGTCTGATGAGAGAATTTGCCAAAGTGCAGAAATCAGTCAGAGGTGTGCACTGACATTAGGCCTGGGGCGGTATTGAATTTTTCTTACCGCGGTTGAAAAGCAATAAATTCAGCGGTATTGCGGTAAACCGCAACCCATGAAACCCTGCCCCCCACCCCCCCAACACCACCGTGATCGATGGACTTTCACTTTCGCTTTTACACACGGGAGGCAAACCGAATATAAGGAACAGGTTTATTTCACTTTTATTTTTTATTTTTTTTTTTACATTTAGAACATGAACAGTTAGAACAGAAATGGAATGATGTCTGAAATAAAAATTCTGCAAAGCGAAATAATAGGCGAGGTTACCCTAGCCTTCATATTTTTTTGGGGCGATATCAGATCTGATCGCTAATTCACAACAGAGATCTGAAGATAGAGCATCATAAGACAAACAAACACATTTTTATTTATCGTATTGATCAGTAATAGATATTAATTTGCATGTTTATTTTCCATATTTTTACCTTCAGATTAGGCTACAGGCGATGCGTCATCAAACAATCACTTAAACTATATGACTTTTGCGCACAGCAATTCAAGGCTATAATTTAACGAATGCTATTTAATTTAACAAAAGTGTAAGCTGCTCACAATATTGTGGTTGTTTTTTACTTATAAATAAGATAAATATAAATAATATTTATAAATAAGATAAATATAAATAATATTTATAAGTTAAAAAAAAAACATGGCGGTATTGTGAGCAGCGGCACTACTTAGATTAAATAGCTCTTGATAGATAAATCTAACCTTGAATTCTACACTGAGACCAAAAGCACCACGAGATATAGGCTAAGTTAATACAAATATGTAAAAATATATAATATAAATAATATTTATATATATTAAGATTTTAAATATTTATATTAATTTAGCCTATATGTCTACATATTTATATATTATAGCCTACATATAAATGCTATGTTTTAGATGGAATAGTAGCTTAAATCACACATGGTGTCGATAAATGCCAATACGTTGAGAAGAATTGTGTTAAGCAGAATAAACACGTGCAATTAAAACTGAGGTCCTGCTTTTTTGGCTTTCTCATGAGTCATCCGCACTTGTATTTTATGCTTTAGTAAAATGAAATGAAATTCAATATATAGGCTACAAGACATTACACAGGTACTCTAGGCCTAATAGTAAATACAAATGGAATGCTATTAGCCTATTAGAGGTGCATAGATACATTTTTTAATCTAGATTAATCTCACTGTAATCTTGGAATTAATCTAGATTAAAATGAAACTCATTGACTTCTGGCAAGGCATTCAGATGTGCAGGCCAATGTTTTTTTTTTTTTTTTTTTTGTGCGGTGATGACGGTTACAGGTTTAGACCAGCGGTAGACTGATCGCGTGACCATGGTGATTATGTGATAATCTTGTAACCGTCCTTAGGCCTAACTGACATATCAGCTATGTTAATATTTAGTAAAATCCCTTTAAATAACATAAATATTAAAGAAAAAAATTATTAAACTAAAATCACAAAACACAAATATATATTAGTTCTCTCATAACTCTACAGTCTTCATTCATTTGTATGTCCATAAGAGTTTGGGACAGTCTTCATTCATTTTGTCAAATAAAAATAATAATAATCAAACCCCAGCACCCCCCAGATATGGCTATGATTGATTGGATTCAGACTATCGTTTTTTTTTTTTTTGTTTCAAAAACATAGCTGAGGCTTTTTTAATAATAATTACCTAATAATTAATAAAATGTTCATCAACATAATGCTCTATTCAATTGTTTTATTATCCACCAAGTTGTGCAGAGCAGTTTTTTAAATTGTATTTATATTTATACACACACACACATACTAGCTTTTTCATTATGTAAAATGATTGTGACTTATTTTTATAGTGTGGATCATAAAGGCAAGATCGGTTACAACAGGACCACAGAAATGTAAAACACACACACACAGTTTAATTGTTTTTGTTATGTTATTTATTTTATGGTTTTTTTTCCTGTGTTTTGTTGTATGTGTTCTTGTGTTGGGTTTAATGTGATTTAACACTTTCCTAACACTGTCTGAGAGGAACAGAAAGGTGACACATGTGAAAGAGATTATAAATGTTATAATCTCTCTTCCACAGATTTGATGAATGCCGTCAGATTCTGTGTAAAGAGAGTCTGACTGGGCCGCTGTTACTGGGAGGTTGAATGGAGATATAGGGCTGATATATCAGTGACATATAAAGGAATAAGCAGGAAAGGAGGAAGTGTGACTGTTTGTTTGGATGCAATGAAAGTCCTGGAGTTTGACCTGGTTTAATGACAGATTCTCTGTCAGTTCACAATAATAAAACACATGCACATATGCCCCTTCACATAAGCTTTAAACAGAATAGGAGTGTATCTGGACTGGTCAGCCGGCATTCTGTCCTTCTACAGCATCTCTGACACACACACACTCACACACTTACACACTTTCAACACTACATTCACTGAACCCCTCTATGCTGGATTTATGGTTTATTCTGGTGGTTCAGTATCTCTGTGTGAGATTAAACAACTGAACCCCTCTACAACTGAGACACACAGTCAAGTGAACAAAACTATTTTTTCTCTTCTAATCTTAATTTCAGTGTGTATATATATAAACACACACATGTTGACTTTGGTCTAAATGATCTCGTGAAGCTAACAAGGGAAGTGACTAAAACTGCAATTCATCGACTGGTGGCTAGAGGCTGGCTGCTAAAGGGAGTCAGTAAAGTTACCGGGAAGATTAGGCAAATAGTCTGGTGGCGTGGGTCTCTTGTAGCGTTTCTCAATACAAAAATGCGCTGATTTTGGACTTGCATCCTCGGTAGTTCGGACTTTGCCTTAGCCTTCTGTCACGAACATACACACAAACAGAGAGATCCAGTTTGCAGTGTTTATTAGGAGAATCCAAATAATCATAATCCAGTCGGGCAAGAGGTCAATATCCATAAAAGCAGTCAAAACAAGAAACACATGACAAACACTAGGGGAGCGAAAAGCAGGGTGACATAAACCAAGGACTCCATAGAAACAGATAGAGACGGACCGGTTTATATGGACAGGTGAAAACTTGATGAAAGTGGGGACAGCTGAGTGCAAATTAACAGGTGTGCAGTGTAACAGTGATGAATGGGACAAAGGCTTGTGGGAAATGTAGTGCCTGCAGTGGGGGGGACTTTGGGGAAGTGAGACCAATAGTGGACACCCAGGGAAACACAGACCAGACACTGTGACAACATCAGAGCCAGCGGCACATATCAGAAAGACTAGCCGAGGTGAGGCTGCTCTCCCCTGGATACATGATCACCTGAGCTCCGGCTTGATCGGCGTGGGAGCTGACCCGTCTCTGAAATTGGTGAAACTCATTTTTTAAATAGGCTGTCTTTATAAATAAACCACAGATTTAAGTTTTAAACAACTATCTTCTCGCATGAAATACTTTTAAAATTACATTTTCATGACATAATAACAGTAATATTTTGAAAATGATCCGAATAAATGGTGGTTGAAATCACAATGCTGCGTGAACTTAACCAATCAGCATGTTTAGCTTGCAAGTCCAGCCCGAAAGTTCGGGAACTTTGAAAAAGTACTACCTAAGCCAGCAGGGGACTTTCTGAGGGCATTTTTTACCGGAACTTTATTTAGTTCCTGGTTCCTCTCTTGATTGAAACACGCACCAAGTACCAGCCCAAAGTCCTAGTTCCTGGGTAAAGTTCCTGCGGTGGAAGCGCGGCTATAGACTCCCCCATGTTAAAATGCCCAACTTTACAGCAGAAAAAATGTTTATACAGTCTGGTACAAAAGTGGTCTATATAGCTAATTTTGCCCTTCACTTGACAACTGTGAGGGGGGATGAATTTTTTATAACTCACCCGTTTAAATTATATATAAAGCTTTAAAGCTCTGCATACTTAAAGGCGTGGCCGCTTGGTGACATGTGGATTGCGCTGCTGTCACCGCCATCGAGCTAGGTGGAGCGTGGTTTCAGCTCCGCCTCTTTGCCCACTTTCAATTATCCGGAGGTGACATGCGGTGAAGCTGGCTGCAAAGATGGCGATGGCCGCTTCACCCACTTTGAGCTTCAAAAAACACTCTTCAGGGAATCTCTGGTGGCGTCCACAGACACTTTGTCTAGGTTTTTATACAGTCTATGGTTAGACCTCATCTTCTAAACAGTTAATTACAAATGTTAAAGGGCTGTGGAGCTTCCCCAAAATTTTAGAGGCAGAAAATGAGGATGATTTAATGTTAATAAAATTCCCAATTCATTTCAGTTCATGTCTAAGAATGTGTATTTTTGTTTGTAATTTCACAGTTGTAATACCATAATGTGAAAGCGCGCGCACTACTTGAGAATGTAATGATTTACCAAGCAGTCATTCAAACAGTATATATACAAAATTAAAAAATAAAGGGAGCTAGAACATGCCTGAGCTGGATATAGGTACAGCAGTCGACTTAATTAAATAGCACAACAGGCAGCTGTCTTTTAACACAGACTTTTAAGAAGGGATCGATGTTTGCTTCAAGTTATAAGACAGGTAAGTGATATATTATCTTGCTGTATGTGTGGGTTTTCTTTACGTTTTCTGACTAAAAGCCACCAAAAAGCCATTTAATGTGGTTATAAGCAGATAATAATAATATAATAACAATAATAATATTCAGCAGGATCCCCAGACCAATACAACTAGTGTACCTCGTTTATTTTAAAACCCACGAGCCGCCATACTGGTCAGATTGAGTCTTTGTAGACACTAAATGATCAGGGCCCGTATTCCCAAAAACATTTTATCTTACCACTAAGGGTTTTCCTAAATAGCAGTGAAAGTTTTTAGCCAAGAGTTTTCTCTTAAAACTTATTCACAAAGCTGCTGAGACAAACTTTTACTAAGGAATAGAGAGAACTTTTAAAGGGGTCGTATGATGTTGCTAAAAAGAACATTATTTTGTGTATTTGGTGTAATGCAATGTGTTTATGTGGTTTTACGTTCAAAAATGTTTATTATTTATAATTATTTTCCACATAATGTACAATATTGTTGCTTCCTCTATTCCCCGCAACTTTCTGAAACGCGCTGTTTTTTTATAAAGCTCAAAGGTCTGAAAGCGAGGTGTGCAGCTGATTAGCCAGCTATCCAGTGCATTGTGACTGGCCTTAATTCCCCAGGCATGTGACTGAAGTTCTCGCCCCTATAACATACTGTGATGCCTTGTCGGTTTTCATAATGTGATGCCGTGTCCCGATTTCAGATTATGCTACCAACACTGTATTTATCCCACTGTAAGGGTAGGTTTAGGGTTGGGGTAGATCAGCGGTTCTCAATTCCAGTCCTCGTGTCCCCCCTGCTCTGCACATTTTGTATGTTTCTCTTATCAGCTTCAGATGTTTGTTCTATTCGAACGTAGTGGCTCTGCGGCGTGGACATCACAGGATATTCCACCATGATTCCAGTTCAAAGTTTAACGTATATTTTCTATTCAAAGTTCATTGAAGTGTGTGAGATGTGAACTTAAATTGTATTTATTTACAGAGGTATATGATGTCACACTTGTCCTGTGTGTGTGAAGAAGTTGTGCAAGCGCAAATCCGTTGAATGAATGTTTTCATGAAAAAGATTTTGATCCCTATATACTCAGGGAGTAGGGAGCAATGAACACTGTGTAGGGACCATGTCAGTAGGAACACAGTTTTTGCACAGAGCTCACTTCTAATGAGCTGATTTTCTGAATCAGGTGTGTTAACAAAGAGAGACATGCAAAATATGCAGAGCTGAGGGGCGCGAGGACTGGAATGTAATCAGCAATCTGTGGATAATGTGTTATACTGTGTATGTGTTATGAGATATAGGGGTCTTAAAACAGCTATTTGTGAATCAGTTTAAGATGATCTCCAGTCCCAGATGATGTGATGTTGAGTTTGTTTGTGTGTTTGTGTGTGTGTGTGTGTGTGTGTGTGTGTGTGTGTGGGTGTGTGTGTGTGTGTGTGTGTATTTGTTTGTAGATTATCTGGCTGTATGGTGACAGAGGAAGGCTGTTGTTTTCTGGCTTCAGCTCTGAGTTCAAACCCCTCACACCTGAGAGAGCTGGATCTGAGCTACAATCACCCACGACAATCATTAGTCAAGCTGCTCTCTGATCCAAACTACAGACTGGACAAACTCAAGTATGTTCAACACTAACAATCATCCTGTCATGTGTGTTTATACATGAGTGCACTATAAACTCACATGCACAGCTAGGGGTGGGCGATGTATCGTATGCAATTGTCACGCGCATTTCGTCAGTAAAGCCGGTTCCCTGATTACCGCTAAATCGCCATCACCTGCTTTCAAATGGAGCGGCATTTAATATACAGAGCCGTAGATCACTGAAAAGCTACGCAATATCACGTTCATTATCGAAGGCGATTCATCTGCGATAATGAACGTGATATTGCGTAGCTTTTCAGTGATCTACGGCTCTGTATATTAAATGCCGCTCCATTTGAAAGCAGGTGATGGCGATTTAGCGGTAATCAGGGAACTGGCTTTACTGACTAAATGCACGTGACAATTGCATGCGATACATCGCCCAGCCCTATGTACAGCTGCAATCAAAATTATTCAACTCCACTGACCTAAAAGACATTTTGCAACTGAGAACTAACACATTCATCAGTAAACCTAATTTACTCAAAACATTGATGTTCAAAATTATACAACCCCCAAAAGTCAAATTTTGAGCGGAATTTTTTATTCTTTATAACCTCTTCTTCTTGGTTAAGAGTGGCATTTGGCGAGGTGTTGTGACATGAAGGCCATGGTTGTTTACTGTTCTTCATGTGCTTTACAATGAAATATATTTCTCAAGGAACCTTCATTGTGCCCTACTATATAAACAAGTGGCTTAAAAACATCAATGTTGAAAGGGGGTTGAATAATTATGAAATGTATTACACAAAATTCCTGTAACTCAAAAATATTACATTATAAAGTGACATTATCACCTTTATTATGCCCCTTAACTATAGATACGATTTTTAAAAAGCTCTGGATCTTCAGAAAAGCATACATTTGTTAATTATTACAGTCTTGAATAATTTTGATTGCAGCTGTATATAGATTCATGCATACAGCACATACACATACATACTGCGCAGGAAAATAATTATGTTTGAACTCTGTGATTGAATATGATCTTGATTATATAGGATTATAATAACAAAGTATAAATTCTTGGTAATTAAGTACAGTTTTGGATATTTCTACTTTACTTAAGTATAAATATTTGTTGACTTTTCACTGATTTGTAATAGCAAATTAATGTGTCAAAGTCAAATAATAAAATACACTCACCAATTGTTCAGTAGTTCTTGAGAGAGAGTTCACCAAAAAAAAAATATTGATTAACTCACCCTTATGATGTTTCTAACCTGTATTCAGTTGTCTTCTGTGGAAGATATTTTAAAATATTTGCGTTTTTTTGACCCCTTTAAAGGAACACTCCGACTTTTTGGGACTTTAGCTTATTCACAGTATCCCCCAGAGTTAGATAAGTCCATAGATACCTTTTTAATTTCTGTGCGTTCTGTAAGTGTTATTTGACGCACCCACCGCTAGCCTAGCTTAGCACAAAGACTGGATGTAAATGGATAATGGTAGCATAGTAATTCCAATAAGTGACAAAATAATGCAAACATTTTCCTATTTACATGTTGTGATCTGTATAGTCACAGCGTGTACAAATAACAAGGCTATATGAGACAGAGACCATTTTTAATCGTATAAATACTGGGAACTATATTCTCACTAGGCGTAGGAGCAAAGCTAACGTTACTTGGGCGGAGTGGCTACTTGGGCGGAGTGATTAGCGCAGCACACAAGACCCCCTGTTGATGGTTCCGTAAACAAAACAAATGTGACTAACTAGCTAGAGTTGACATGTGCATATTTTGTGTATTGACACACTGTATGCAATGGCTATACTACAATTTCATTGAACTATGAATGATCATTATAACAAAATCACTTACTTGGTGGACAGCTGACCATTAGGTTCACTCGGCATGGGGCGTTTCTTCCAGTTGATCTTGTCACAATGGGAAAAAAAAAATGACAACTGCCGGGTGTATTAGTGCAGAGAAATCTTCCGTGGTAGTGACGCAAATATTTTGATTGTCATCAAGCCTTGACATTGATGGCAATACCCGGTCCCATTCATTACAACAAAGGCACTCGGTTTCTGTCGGCATAGGTTGGCATGTTCCACATTTACACCACCAGTCCGTGTTCGTTCTGATTCTCCCTTCGACATCAATCTGTTTGGCATCTTGTCTTACAGCTTCCAAAGTTTGTAACTCCTCGTCTGTGTATTCTGGCTCAAAACTATATCGTTCTGGATCTTGGTTTGATACACAGTAAAATTCCTCTGAGTCTGACAATTCCTCAAAGTCAGCCATGATCACGAGTCACGTCTAGCTAGTTAGTTCACATTTGTTTGTTTTGTTTACGGAACCATCAACAGGGCGTCTCGTGTGCTGCGCTAATCACTCCGCCCAAGTAGCCACTCCGCCCAAGTAACGTTAGCTGTGCTTCTACGCCTAGTGAGAATATAGTTCCCAGTATTTATACGATTAAAAATGGTCTCTGTCTCATATAGCCTTGTTATTTATACACGCTGTGACTATACAGATCACAACATGTAAATAGGAAAATGTTTGCATTATTTTGTCACTTATTGGGATTACTATGCTACCATTATCCATTTTACATCCAGTCTTTGTGCTAAGCTAGGGCTAGTGGTGGGTGCGTCAAATAACACTTACAGAATGCACAGAAATGAAAAAGGCATGTATGGACTTATCTAACTCTGGGGGATACTGTGAATAAGCTAAAGTCCCAAAAAGTCGGAGTGTTCCTTTAAGTTTCATTGCATGAACATAAACTTGTTCTTCAAAGCATATTGTGTTTTTGCAAAGGAGGAAATTCATACAGGTTTGCAACAATATGAGGGTGAGTAAATGATGAACAATTTGAGTCTTTGGGTGAAATATACTTTTACTCTTACATATTCATAAACATATTACATAAACTTTTTCTCTACTTTTATGTAGTATGACATCTACATATTTTAAACAGCACTGCTTGATTCAGTTCAACAGCTGCTTGTGACTCGTAACAGCAACATCTGAGAAACAGACTCAAGTCTCTGATCCCAAAATATCTAATCTAGAAAGTAAATTATCATTGCTATTTGAGAGCAAAAACAGATTGAAGATACAATCACATAATTACAGACTAAATGAGAAAAATAATGTTTGATGATATTGTAATATAGATTCAGATAATCACTTTAATTTTATATACATTTTTTATATTATTTTGTTTTTCTTTTAGTGTGGACCATGGAGGAGAGTTCAGGATTACAGCAGGACTACAGAAATGTAAGTCTTTTTCACTCTCTCTTTCTTGTTCTCTCTCTCACACACACACACATACCTTTGATCATAGTTGTTTTTTGTTTGTGTTTTTTTTGTTTGGTTTGAGTGTGTTACAAATGTAATAATCTCTCTTGTGTTCAGATGCATGTGATCTCACACTGGATCCAAACACATCAAACACTCATCTGTCTCTGTCTGAGAGGAACAGAAAGGTGACACGTGTGAGAGACAAGCAGCCGTATCCTGATCATCCAGACAGATTTGAGTGTCATCAGGTTCTGTGTAGAGAAAGTCTGACTGGACGCTGTTACTGGGAGGCTGAATGGAGTGGTGGTGGGGTTAATATATCAGTGACATATAAAGCAATCAGCAGGAAAGGACATGGTGAGAACTCATGGTTTGGATACAATGACATTTCCTGGAGTCTAAACTGCTCATATACCAGTTTTACTTTGTGGCACAATAATAAGAATACAAACAAATCAGTCCCTTCACATCGCTTTAACAGAATAGGAGTGTATCTGGACTGGTCGGCCGGCACTCTGTCCTTCTACTGTGTCTCTGACACACACACACTCACACACATACACACATTCAACACCACATTCACTGAACCCCTCTATGCTGGATTTAGATTTTATTATTCTGATAGTTCAGTGTCTCTGTGTGAGATTAAACAGCTTCCTGTGAGAAACAACTGAGACACAATTGAGTGACACAAAGAAAAACACTCACATTATCCCTCTCTTTTACTCACAAAGTTGTGAACTCTTTCTCTCTTATAATCTTAATTTCACTTTGTATAAACACACACATTGACCTTGATCTAAATGAGGCACGCCACAGACTTCTACTGTGTTTCTATAAAGACATCTGACTCTACAGGAGTTTTGTCTTTCTTAGTATTGAGAATGTATTAATACGGTATACTGTCCACGTCCAGAAAGGTAATAAAAACATCTTCAAAGTAGTCCATGTGACATCAGAGGGTCCGTTAGAATTTTTTGAAGCATCGAAAATACATTTTTGGTCCAAAATATCAAAAAACTATGACTTTATTCAGCATTGTCTTCTCTCCGGGTCTGTTATGAAGCGTTCACAACACTGCAGTTTAGTGATATCCGGTTCGTGAGCGAATCTTTCGATGTAACCGGATCTTCTTGAACCAGTTCACCGTCAAACTGAATCGTTTGAAAGCGGTTCGCGTCAACAATAAGCATTAATCCACAAATGACTTAAGCTGTTAACTTTTTAACGTGGCTGACCTCCCTCTGAGTTCAAAATAAACCAATATCCAGGAGTAATTCATTTACTCAAACAGTACACTGACTGAACTGCTGTAAGAGAAGTGCCAGGTGAACACGAGGCGAGCCAGATAACATGAGCGAAACATTGACTCATTCTGCGAGTCAAGAACGGTTGCATCGGTTTTGGATCACGGTAGTGATGGGAAGTTCTGTTCTTCTCCAGCGAACGGTTCTTTGGACAGTTTGATTCAATAAACCGGTTGCAAAATGGTTCACCAGTTCTTTTCTTTCGGCAGTAATGACTTCATTGGCGATGATGCCCTTGATTCAAGCCTTCGGTTTACCCGCGCTCATAACATTAGCACAGAATCAGTTCCAGAATCAATCACCAAAAGAACCAGTTCGGTTCCAGGCGGCTGTGTGTCAGTCTGAATAACGCATGCGCGGTATCATCAGCTCCTCGGTTCTCGAACCGGACGGCGTCCGACAGAAGCGGTTCTTGACTTCGAGAGCGAAGTCAATCTTTAAGACTAGTTATCTGAAAACGGCTCGTGTTCATCTTCAGTTCTCTCTTCACAGCAGTTCAGTCAGTTTACTGTTTGAGTAAATGAATTACTCCGGGATATTGGTTTAATTTTGAACTCAGAGGGAGTGTCAGCCATGTTAAAAAAGTTAACAGCTTAAGTCATTTTGTGGATTAATGCTTAGGGCGTTTCATAGTCAAAAGGCAAAACATGCATTATGTCTACGTACCCTCTGGCTAACATCGTCAGACTGGCCGCCATTGATCGTAAGATGCGTGGCCAAATGTGTCGAGCCCTAGTTTTTGATAGCGCCTAGCGTCCGATGCAACGGAATACTATCTCGTTGTAGGTGAGGCGACATTGCAAATATCATATTGTACATTAATTCAAACCTATATTATGTTTAAAGAAGAAACAACATGTCTGAATACAATGATGGGCGAAGAGGAAAAATTATCACGGAGCTTATAAATATAACATACCACCGCTATCTCAGCACTGCCTTTGTTGCGCCGATCACTAAAATCAGCAATAGAATGCACTCGACTTCAGTTGTCATTGTGATTCTGAATATCCGCGGCGACCGACTCTACTACAGATCACCCGACTCTACTACCCCCTGTTTTGAAAGGTGTATTGCATACTGCCTGGAGCCCATGACGCTTATGCGTCCACTGTTTGGAGGTATGAAAAGCGGCTTCCTGATCAAACTTCATTCAAGCTGTCTTGCTTACAGTTTCGTTGACTGTGTATGGGCAGTTATTGTTGAAGCTGAACAAACTCAAAGCGATTCAGTTGATTTGTAGACCTACTGATCAGGAGATGTTTGATTACCTTTCTGGAGGTGGACGGTATGGACCGTACATACATTCTCAATGGAGGACAGAAAGCTCTGGGACTAAATCTAAAATATCTTATACTGTGTTCTTCGAAGATGAGCGGAGGAGTCTCACTTGGTTTGGAGCGACATGAGGAGTGAGTCATTAATGACATAATTTTATCATTTTTTGGGTGAACTATCCCTTTAAGACAGGAACTAGAGCAAGCATGATAATAAATACATTTAGGCCAAACTTAAGTCATGCAAAAAACAATATTTAGCATCACACAAAAGCAATATACAGTCAATTACGCACATGCAGGAAAAAAACTGAATGAAAGTAAAACTCAGTCCTCTGTACAGTACAACCACGCCCACAACAAAAAGGGCAAACTGTGGACACCGATGCAGATAATAGTCTGTGAGATAGTTTTATTTCGGCTCGAGATTGGGTGGGTGGAGCTTCTTGGGGCTAAGGGGAACTGAACAGGCTAAGTGAGTGTGGCTTTGCTTTAAGGGAGTGCAGTTTAGGGACACAAAAATATATTTACAACTTATTTTTTGTAGTTGTTGAGTTTGTTTAGTTTTAGTGTTGTGTTTTTGTCTTGATATTATTTATATTTATAGATGTTGAGATTGTATTTTTTCTTGTGTTGATTCAGTGTTTTTATTTATATTGTAATTTTCAATGATTATATATTAATAATTCAATACTTATTGTAATCTGTAATCAGTAAAAAGGTCTGTTTTCTTGTCTGTTCATCAGTCCATATCACAGTTATCACTCAAAACACAGTTTTTCTGTTAAAATTAAAAGCGTGAAAGGTGAAGCTGTGGTGCATTTTTTTACCTAATTTCTGTAGAATCAGTGATGGGACCGGTTTTTGCTATTTCAAGGTCAAAATGAGTATGTGACATTCACAGCTTATTAAAATAATGTGTAAATAAATTATTGGATGCTAATATATGGGGGAGGTAGGATTGGAAGCAATATTCCAAATAAATAGATTATGATCCACAAATGAATGCAAAAGCTATTCACGAAAAATAATCGTATCCACAAATGAATAGAATGAGATCCACAAATATATATTTAGAGTTTAACAACAAATAATAAAATTCACAAATATATAAAAATATTAGATTTGCTAGTAAAAAACATATTCACAAATATGTTTTTATGTCACAAACACAATTCTGCCTGCATTCATCTGTGAATGTCGCTTTCTGCATTTGTGAATTGATTTCTGCGCATTTGTCGATCACCTCACGCACTGGTGGATTTTGACACAATTCTAGCTTCACCGCTGAAGAAAAATCCACAAATAGGTCGACTCCACCCACCATCTACTTAACCCAATCGAATGCGCCCGTGTTGCGATGACCAATGGCAGCAGCGCTCTCTCTCCAACCAATCACATTTTGCCTAACAACCAGGTAGAGGAACAGACCCATGAACTTGAGTCACTCAAGCTACAGTCTCTTTCAACATGGCCGATCAGGAGGAGTTAAGACAGGTGAGTGATGCTAATTGAACACAGTAATTAACTGAAGTTTTACCAGGTTCTTGATATGTCATTATTTGTTATAACTAGGTGAGGCAGTTTGACAATTTACACCATGACTGAATCAGTTATTATTTTGCTGCCAAGCACCACCATTTTAGAAGACTGTATGCATTTGTAGGCCACATACATCAAGGTGTCTTAATTCTAAAATTGACCATTATTCAATGTGAGGGTATGAAATTGTTGTAATTTT
>NC_056613.1:2428858-2435747 GCF_018340385.1 Cyprinus carpio | reverse complement strand
AAGACTTTTTCACTGGAGGAAGCGTTATTATCGATTATGGACTTGTATTTTAGCCAGCAGCAAGGGTTTAAGTTAAAAATGTCTTGCTGGATTTGTTTCATCTTTTGTCTTCTCCAGATGTTAACTGATGGACTGGAGTGCTGTGGATTACTTGTGGATTATTGTGATGTTTTTATCAGCTGGACTCTCATTCTGACGGCACCCATTCACTGCAGAGCATCCATTGCTGAGACACTGATGCAATGCTACATTTCTCCAAATCTGATGAAGAAACAAACTCATCCTAATCTTGGATGGCCTGAGGGTGATTGTAGCATCCTCCTCCTCTAAACATCCATAATGTTTCCATGTTTGTGAGAGTTCCTCTGATGTGAAGGTGAGCAGTTATGACTTTGCCCTCCATGTGACTCTCAATTTAGCACCTTTGCGTTTTTTACAGTGTCACACCAGCCTCAATTAGCATAACGCTGTTAAACGCCCAAGCAGAGCTGAAGCTGTTAATGTGAGTCTTACTGAGAATAGAACAATGACCTTTTTGCGCCATAATAGCGCGTATGTAAGTTGGTCTGTAAGATCATGTGCCGTTGTGATCAGCACAATTGTTGGCAGTGGATAGATTTCTTAAGGTCTGATTGGCACGTTTTTGCTGGCATAAAAAAAAATCAGATCAAAAGACAGCACTGACTGCGTATGCAAAACTTTAACACATCCCTTTTACAATGGCTACTTTATTGGCCATCTGTCGAAATTAGTTAATGCAGTGTCTGTGCGAAATAGCTTGCAGGGATCGGTGATGAGAGCGTTTGATGGCTAAAATTATGCCAAATGGTCGATATAAATGCAAAAAAGGAAGCACAGCTCAAAATAAAGTCACAATATCAAAGGAAACTAAATAGTCAATTTTGTAAGTAACGCAACTGCAGTCACTAAAAGCGATAAAGTGATGTGTTGCAAATCTTATCTGGGAAATCGAATAGAGCATCTGGATTTATTCTGTGTCTGTGTCCAGATAACATCTCTGGTGAGGCAAGAACATAAATAACCACGTATCAGTTACCGCGGGATCATCATCAGCATCAGGTTAGGCATGGGGTGTTTTAATGTGCTAGGTGGTGTCACAAACTCTTAGTGCTGTGGTGTCGATAGACGGCGGTCCCGTTCTGGTCAGACGAATCGTCGCTTGCGCTCATCGAACTGCAGTCCAGCGGCCTTTCGCCGTTGATTTTGTGATGACATGAACATTGGAGTTCGTAACTAACCACATCAAAGACAGCAACTCACGCTCATCATGTCTGTGGTTTACACGGACCGGCCCACCTGGCGAATCCTGATCAGCAGACAAGTGCCTTTGTCTCCTGTTTGGTCCAATAAGCGTGGGAAACAGCCTGTATGAAAATAGAAACCGTAGAGCACAAGTTAAAGTTCGGCATTATTACTAAAGCTTTCTTCTTTTTACATCAACGTCCCTGACCACATAGGCGAATTGGAAATACGGGACGCATCTAAATACTTTCCTGCAAACAACTGAAAAACATAATACCTAGACCGTATGTACGAATCGCGCTGTCGTTTCCAGTTGAAATGAATCATTCTACCCCTGCTGAAAAAAACTGGCCTAAGTCATGTAGAGGCTTTATGTCTTTGCTGTGCGTGGGATGCTGTTATTATGCTGGTCCCTATGATTGTCTGCGGTTTTATGCTGGTCTATGTTATTGCCTGGGTTTATGCTGGTCTTGGTGCTAGATGGTTTATACTGGGGTCTCTGTGCTGGATTAGCTGGTACTTCTGATGGTTATATGTTGGTCCACTTGCTGGTCCCTATGTTGGTTTTCAAATGGCTGTCCATCGTGTTGCTGGTTTAATTATGCTTGGGTCCTTTGTGATTTATGGCTGGGTCATACCTTTGCTGGTTTACTTGCTGGTCGCATTAAATTGCTGGTTTAATGCTTGGTCCTTGGCTGTTTGTAACATGGTGGACTGCGCGTCCCTTTTTGCTGGTTGATGCTAGGTGTCCCTTGACTGGTTTATCTGAGACTGGTCGTCTGTGCTGGTGTATGTTTGCCCTATTGGCTGGGGCCTGTGAGGCTGTTGATCTGGTCTTTGATGGTTTTATTCTGGGGCCTTGACTGGTTTAGCGGTCCCTGTTTGCTGGTTAACTGCGGGGTCTCCTTTTGCTGTGATTTATCTGTCCCTTTGTGCATAGGTTGATGCTGTCCTTAGACTGGTTTTATGCTGTCCATTGCTGGTGATAGCGCGGGTCCTTTGCGTGGGAATGGGCGTTGAAAGGTGCAGTTATGGGCTGGTGCCTTTTGCTGGTTTATTGCTGTATTTTTGCTTGGTTTATGCTGGTCCTTAATCTTTTGTGGTCTTTTTTTGGTTTATGCTGGTCCTTTGCGGCTTAGCTGTCTTTTGTGTTTTAGTGGTCCTTGCTGTCCTTTGCTGGTTTATACTGGCTTGTGTTTATGCTGGTCCTTTTGCTCGGTTTAGGTGGTACCTTTGCTGGTCCTTTGTGGTTTATGCTGGTCCTTTTGCGGTTTATATGGTCCTTTGCTGGTATGCTGGGCCTTTGCTGTGGTTTATGATGGTTCTTTTGCTGGTTTCCTTTTGCTGGTTTTGCTGGTCCTTTGATGGTTGATGGTGGTCCTTTTGCTGTTTATGCTGGTCCTTGATGGTTTAAAACTGGTTCTTTGATGGTTTTATTCTGGTCCTTTGCTGGTCATATGCTGGTTTATGCTGATCCTATGCTGGTCCTTTTGCTGGGTTATGCTGGTCTTTGTGGGTCCTTTTGTGGTTTAGGGGTCCTTTTGCTGGTTTATGTTGCGTCTTTGCTGGTCCTTTGGCTGGTTTATGGGTCCTGTGCTGGTTTAGGATGGTCTTTGCTGGGTTTCTGTGCGCTTTTTGCTGGGTTATGGGTCCTTTTCTGGTTTATGAGGTCCTTTGCTGGTTTATGCTGGTCCTTTGGGCTTTTGTGGATTTATGATGGTCCTTTTTGTTGGTTTATGGCTGGTCCTTTGTGGTTGATCGCGTCTTTTGCTGGTTTATGGCGGCCTTTTTGCTGGTTCTTTGATGGTTTATGCTGGTCCTTTGCTGGTTTATGTGGGCCTTTTGCTGGTTTATGTCTGTTCCTTTGTGTCTTTTGTGGTTATGCTGGAATCCTTTGCTGGTTATGTGGTACTTTGTGTTTCATGCTGGTTCTTTGGGTCTGTGGTCCTTGCAGCACATGCCCGGATAAACAGCAAGGACAGTAAACCAGATCCGCATCAACACAACATTACCTAACCAGCATATGCTGTTTTTCCGCAGGGTTAGAGGCAGAAGGGTCAAACTTTTTATTTTTTCACCAAGTATGATTTGCTGGTCCACAGTTAGATCAATATACCCTAATTTTTCACGAATGACTTCAGGAATCGTTGTTTAGAATTCAAAACACTTTAAACATGCTGCAAGATTTGAAAACTGATTCTTTTGAACGTGTGTCACATGTCCCAGTGAGAAAAACAAACTAGCTGAATAAAATCATTTCAAGCTTTTAATATATATTGTATGATTTGTTTAATGTTTATTTTTATTTTAAAGTAACTTAAATTTAGGCTTTAGTTTTAGTAACCTATATAACTGTTCAGCGCAGACCTGATGGAAAATTCCGCATATACAGATAAATAAATGCGCTGAAAATAAGTCAATAATGAGAACATAAATAAAAATAAATAACATAAATGCTGCTTAGAAACTTAGCTGAAATAAAAAATATGGTTATTTTTTGACAACATAGGATGCAAGGTGTTACTTTGTGCTAACAAGGACCTGTTCCAAGCGGTTTTCTATGCGATTTAAATATTATATTTCTTAAACCACTTTTTTAAAAAGTGGCTTAAACTTGCAAGAGTCTGCATGTGGTCAGGTGAAAGCGTGATTCTCCTGCGATGTCTTTATATTTCATCTGGAAGCAAGTGTTTTTCCATATGAGATGCGTCTCTGTCCTCAAGAAGCACTTTGATGTTTTTAACAGCACTGGAAATTGAAGATATCATATCCACTCTCCCTGTGTTTCTCGCCCTTAAAGCAGAGGCATTTTCTTTCCATATGAAAAGCTCCAGAGTGGCCGCTTGAACTTGCCTGTCCACAAGTATGTGATAATTACCTTGCTGGGATTACAGGGCTGAACATACAGGTTAGCAGTCACGATGCTGCTGAATCCAGTTTTCTCTTTTTGTTACACACAGAAAAAAAAAATAATATCAAAAAAATTATATATATATATATATATATATATATATAGAGAGAGAGAGAGAGAGTGTATATATAACTTTGGAAACAGCGTTGAATTAAAAATGACATTTTGAAATAGAAAAGAAACTTTGGAATAGTAGTGAATAGTTTTTTTAGATCAGAAGCTCATTAAAGACATTAAAATGACAAAACAGAAACAACTTGATCAAAATTTAAAAATATATTATATATATAGCAAGAGTAGACAAAGCACAAGGTCACAAATACACCCAAGGACCTATATATATACACCACGTGCAACAATTGTTATTAGTCAAGCTGATATTCTGATGATATTTTTTCCATGCACCATTTTACCAGTATTCAAACTACATCAGTCTATTCTTCATCAGTTTATTTAATCATTTATATTTAATAATGATGAAAAAAATTAAAATAAAATACAAAATAAATGATTGTCCAAATATTTATGCAATTTTCGCTTAATGCACTCGGCCATTTCAAGGTTACTTTGAGACCTAGCTGTGACTGGTCTATATTCACCAGTCGTGGAAAGCAAATATTGATTTATAATTTACAGAGAAAGGTTGCACTATAAATGTTACCATTTGGCGTTGCTGTGACCTCCCTCTGACATCATGAAGAAAGGCAGTTTGATCTAATCAGCATTTGTTTTCATTCATTAACACACACACACGGTGATGTGATGCTCTGGTACACATTCATCAGTTGGGCTTCAATCAAGCATTATAACATCTGCTTGTATCCCTCTGTCACACCGAACAGATGCTTTATAGTGATTTCACTCTTCTCATCATAAACACCCAATGAGGAGTCATATCAATTATATCTATATTAAACAAAACTGCAAACAGTTAAGGGGCCAAACACACCAGCAGCATGTCGCGGCATAAAGGCTGAGGATTTGTACCGTCACCTGGTGGTGAAATTAGGAAAAGAAGTTAAACTATGAGTAGATTTACGACTTAACTTCAACTTAAAAGTGTAATTCAGCTAAAAGTCAGAATGTGATGTCATTTTACAAATCACCAGGACATCCAAGATGTAGGTGATTTTTTCTGTACAGTAGTATAACAAGTAAAAGAAGATTTTTAGCTGAATCTGTGGTTCTTGGTGATTCATAAAATGCAAGCCAACAGCCGCATGTTTTTTGAGAATAAAAAAGCATATGAAGGAGCACAAAACGAATACCTGTGGCTCTGATGATATATCAATGTCCCATGAAGCAAAAAAACACCGCTGGATGGCGAAACTGAACATTATCGGGCAAATAGTATTACCAGAGCCCCAGGGCAAACAGTAGAAATCCTCTATTCTTTTCGCATGAACTGGTTTGTTGTTTTGGAATGTTTGTTTTCGTAGAACTGATCCAGTTCACAGAAGCTTGCTTCTTTGCGATGATCGTACAATGATATTACACATATGCAGCTATGAAAGCACCCAATAAATGATCCATAACTGGAGCAGTGGATGTTTTCCCACTTAAAAAAAAAGAAGCTTATTCAGGTAGTAACAATGGTATGCTGCTTTTTAACCTAAAAAAACGGAAAGTATACTTTTAGTTTTACCTTTATGCACTTTTCCTACAAGGAATGGGCTTTATGTACTTCTTAGAAATAAACTTCTTAAAAATGATGACCCCAAAGAAGTATACATGACTTATACTTACAGAAAGTCCACAACTATATTTTTAAACTATACTTGTGCTCCACTAGAAGTCTAATTTTCATTGTTATACAGTAGAGGGCGCTGTTACTACCCTCTGTACAGGAATTTCCCTAGCACACATTTTTTTACAAGAAAAAGAAACAACAGATACTAACACATGTAATCTAACACAATCATCTGACATGGAACAGCATCAAAACTGTAACGTTATGGAATAAAATGTCGACAGATAAAGAGGTAATAATTACAGTCAAGCTTTGGGGTGTTGATCGACTCCATCTACGATTTGATTATCATTCTGAATCCAATTCATAGTCTTTTTTTCAGTTTTTTGTTCAAAATGTTATTTCTTTATTTTTTTATGAAACTTACCCACATTAACATTTTTTAAAAAAGAATGCATGAAGCTAGAATAAAATGTTTTTGTTTACAAGCAGATACCCTGTTCTTTCTTTGGATGTTTTGTATGTTCAGATATTCATATTACAAAATATATACAAATTAAAACCTAAATAGGGACGTAGTAATATACTTAAAGTATGATGTACAGTTCACTTAAAGAAAACTTATGAGTATACTTGCAGTATAAAACTACTAAACTAGTAGTTTACTGAGACTATACTTCAAAGTGCACAAAGTATTTAATTAGTAAACTGTCAGTATACCTATACATTCACTTTGAGTATAATTGCAGTACAAACTACAAACATAGAGGTAAACTAGTTGTGTACTCAAAGTTTGCTAATGTTATACTTAATGTATACTTAAAAGTATGCTTTTATATACTAGAAGTGTTGTATTCTTGTTATCAAACGAAGCCAGGTGCAACAAGTGAACGGGTTACATGTTCCTTTTTATTGCTCACTATTTTAACACTCACAACTTGAGCTCATCTCTCTTCTTCTTCTTCCCAGTCTCCCCTTTTTTATGCTACTTCCCCCTAGTGGTCTCAGTTAGAACTACAGTGAAC